>NW_026571036.1:32357447-32529947 GCF_026225935.1 Boleophthalmus pectinirostris | reverse complement strand
TCATGAAGACCAAACCAGACCAAGTTACAGGTCAGATCTGTGGAGAGAAAACCCCACTCACACTCAGAATGTCTGTTTTTCTAGGTATTTTTGAGCAATAAAACCATCTGTAATTGAATAAATGTAAGGTAGATCTGGGTAATGTCATACTGAGGAACATTCTAAGCAGAGCAGTGACATATCTACAGAAACAAGAAGGTGATGGATTCCCAACCGAAAAATTACACAATGCACCTTTAAAAATGCACCATGGAACGTTTCCCTTTGTCTCAATATGTGAATGCTTTGCCCATTGAATATTCCATAGTATGGCATTAAACCTACCCACCTCCATCACCAAGCAGATGATGTCTTCAGTTCAAGTTACAGGTCAAGTCTGTGGAGAGGCGATCCCACTCACAGTAAGAACGCATATTTTTCAGAAAATAATAATTGTATAAGTAAGAATCATGTATAGTTTAATACAATACTGTTAAACATTCCAGGCAAAGCAATAACATCTCCAAGGAGACGAGCAGCAGTGAACCGCCCTCCACACACACTGGAAAAGTTAGATATGCACCTTTAATGTCACCGTGGGAACCACACTTGCTTTCCACCGCCATCTTTAATCAGAAGGGAAACAGGAAGTGATGTCACGCCGGGGCACAAACAGGATGTTGGGTGAAACGCCTGGCCACGCTATGAGAACGCTTTACACTGCAAAAAATACATCCACAGTATATGAGTTCTTATTAAAGGGTCCATATTGCACTATTTTCTGATCAATGTTATAATGTTCCCTCATCACAGACACACCAGGACGTGTGTTTTGTTTCATTCACACATGTTGAACACACAAACCCTGCATATTTAGGCTTCTCTCCAATACAAAACACTCTGTTCCAACTTGGGTGCATGTATAAGTGTGTGTGCGCGTTAATGTGTGTCCATATGCGAGTGAGTGCTGATCTTCGACAAAATTCCTGTTAATGAGCCCCAGGAGAGAGTGCGTTTGAACAGTTTTCAAAAGTGAAGATGACAGAGAGGACACATTTGCTTAAAATACTCTAAAGCAGTTGTGTCCAAATGTGGCCCTCAGACCAATTTTTTTGGCCTCCAGCTGAATTAGCCCAACTCATCATTGATTTTAGATGTCATCTATGTATGTCTGAGCAATATAGTGATCTTTCCTAGGCCATATTCATACACTCCTCATTGTTAGCTATAAGATTCTGTACATTTTGTAGATAAATATACAATTGCATGATACAAAACTGTACACAACAACCTGACAAACCTGATGTGATGTGCAATAGTTTCATTAGTGGGCTGTAAGCTGATTGTGTTGTGATTAGTGCTCTGAAGTGACTTAGCATGGGGAGCAGAGGGAGGGGAGACTCAGAGTGTCAGAAACTAAAAACTTATAAAACGCTTGTTCTTTTTGGAAGGGAAGAAGAAGGTAGAAGGTAACATGGTGATCTAAACATGTTTTGTGTTAGCAATCAATAGTCCATATAAGTAAAATACATTTTAATTTTATGCCAGCTGCCCTTCCTTATGTTGTCCATTTGCTTGGAGCTGAAAAAATGATAAAGTTTAGTCAGAATCCACATGCTTGCATTTCATTCTGTGTTATAAATATTCAGTGCTTTGAGTTTGGCGCCTTCTCTCAAACGGTCCTCTAGAGGACAGACGGTTCACGCCTCGGCAGACTTCCACTTGGGGAAAATATAAATCTTTTTTATTTATGTGTCTCTGGCTCCCATCTGCTCCCCTCCCCAGTCACAGCCAGGGCAAGTCTCACTAAAGAGAGGAGACAGAATCGGAAATACACATATTTCTGAAGTATTTGTTGTGGTTTAGGCCCACATTAAAGGTCCTGTATTGCGCAAAAATGGACTCTTGTGAGCTTTAAGTCATGTTCTAATGTCGTTACCGCCTCAAAAACAGACCAGGAGTTTGCGTAACCCTTTATAATTATTTAGTCAACAGCGACCTTTTATCTTTTGAACATCGAGAATCAGGGCTAATTTCAGGGCTGAAATCATTCAAATAATTCTAGTGAAGATGGATGGAGTTTAAAAATGCAGTGGAGCACTTCTAGTCTAAATATGCAGTTTTTTTTTTTGTGCGTGAATGAAACAAACATAAATTCAGGTAGGTTTTTGTTGAGGAAAACATTACAACAGATTAGAAAACAGCACAATATATCTATGGAAACAATCAGGTGGTGGACTATGAAATGAAAAGTTACATAGTGCACCTTTAAAATGGCTTGAACTAAGTTTGTCTATAATGTAATTGTAATGAAATGTGTTTTCTTAATTTGTGTTCATCTACCCCAGAACTGCAGAGGGAGAGAAGCTGTAGCTAAATCTGGGACAAATCATCTTTTCTTTTGTAAGATTAATGGATTTGTACATGTTCCCTGACAAATAAAGAATAAAGGAAGAAAGAGAAAGAAATATAGTATGTGAAAAGCAATACTGAAGTCAAATTATATGGCTAATTAAAGGTGCATTGTGTAACTTTTCTGGCGAAGGGCCCGTTAAATGGAGCTCCAAATGTTACCCCTTTGACTGAAATGTTTCACAGACCAAACTAGACTAAGTTACAGTTCAGATCTGTGGAGAGGCAACCCCGCTCACAGTCAGAATACTTGTTTTTCTAGGTATTTTTCAGCAATAAAACCACCTGTAATGGAATAAATGTAAAGTAGAGCTGTTTAATGTCATATTGTGGAACTTTCCAGGCAGAGCAATGACATCTCCATAGAATCAAGCAAAAAGTCAACACCACTATGCACCTTTAAGTAAACAAGATAGATATTTTAGTGACCTATATAAATATAAATGTAATGTAAAGTCTAAATTACCAAGGTTAATATTCTGAATTCAATTGATTTAAACACATGTGTACTATATGTACTATATATACCTATATACCGTAAATATATATATATATATATATATATTCTTTGGCAGGAGGAGGCAGAGGGGCACAATATGACCCCCAGTGTTTTTAATGGAGGGTGTGAGGCCTGGCATATGCTGCTGTTTTTATCGTACCCTCACCCCCCATACTCGCCCTCACACACACACACACACACACACACACACACACACACACCAGCATCTGTTTACAGCCTGCGTGAGTTCTTTTTTACCTAATCTCGTGGGGACTGAAAACTGGAATTGCACAAAATCACAAACAGAATCATAATGTGAATATTTGATTAAGAATGTGCTACTAAATCTTTCTGAGTAAAATGAGTGAAATCATGTTGTGCGGAAAACATTAATTCAAATTTATAACAAAAGAACCATGAAAAGTACTACAAACTTGGGTATTTGTTTGTATAGGTTTGGGGTTAATTGTTTTGTTTTCTTCCAGTTCTTTTGTTAGTTTTGATATATATTTTTCTTTTTACAGTGATCAATCTCATGAAAGTGAGTGGACAGAGGACCACGTCTGGATGACCACCACCAGATGACATCATAAAGTGGGGACAACCTTTTTCGGTACCCAGATGAAAGAGGGACCATTTTGAAATATTAAACAGTGCTATAATGTGGTTTAAAACAATGACAATACAAAGGATAATGTCCATTAACAAAATAATTCCAATTCTCTTAAAGCCACAGTATGTAACTTTGGTTATGTTTATTGCATTGAGAGAGAAAGAGAAAAGCCTGAGTCCTTAATCCAAACGTGCTCGTATCTCCACTAGGGGTGTCCAAAACTACTGAAATATCGATATATATCGTATTGCTTAATGTGATGATACAGTATCGATATCATGGGCTGCTGCATCGATATATCACCAAGAGTATTTTTTGGCATATTTTACTAAATTATTTTGTTACAGCACTACAGTTTTGTTGCTTGTTTAGAGGAAGGAAAGACACATATGACATTTTCACAGTTTTGATGAGTAAAATGTTTGTGTTTCATATGAACTTTGCACAAGAAGTGGTTTAACAAAGACTTTTAGTATCAAAGCCATGATTTAGCCTTTATTTTTTATTGAACCGTATCGAATCGATTTGAAATATATCGTATTGAATCAAAAGTTCACTGTATCGATATATGTATCGTATCGTGGCCTGTGTATCATGGTATGTAAGGTATCGGCAACTTCCTAATGATACCCAGTCCTAATCTCCACAAACACAACTCTTATTTGTTTTCCATAGCAATGTTGTTCTTTTGACTATAATATTCTACAGTATAGCAAAAATTTTTCCTCCTGGAGAATGTTCCAAAGTGTGGTTTTACCTTTCTATTTCCTGTTTATGTTAGTGAAGAGTTTCTATTCGGTGTGGAGTGTTGAGATGGATTAATCTGCTTAAAATTCAGCTTCATGTAAGTAAATACAAGGTCCCCATAAGTCCAGTGAACCCTCCTTGTGTGTACATTTAAGTGTATGAGAGCAGCGTGTGCCTGTTATAGAGGGAGGGTCCGGGGTGTGTGTGTGTGTGTGTGTGTACGGGGGGTGTATCTCTTCCCTTTAACCCCCGCGCCTCGCTTTGTTTCGCCATTTCCAGCTCGAGGGGCGGTCTCCGTGGAAACACATTTAAATTTCAGGCCAATTTAAGGTCGGTGCAAAAACATGAGAAAACTGGGAGCGCTGGAGGGTGTGAGAGAGAGGAGAGAGGAGAGGATATAAGGAATTACACAAAGACGAGCAGGAAATAAAATATCAGATGGATTTGATATTTTGATTTGTGTGAAACTGCTGGATTACATTTTAGCTATGTTTTTATTTATTTATTTTTATTTTTTTTACAACTTTCTAAAATAGTGTTTCATATTTTTTCTGTTACCTAAAACATGCACATCCATACAGAAGACTAGTTTGTTGGACATGCATTGCTTAGAATGAATGTAGTGAGTGAGTGTTGGTGGTGTTTGGAGGGGAAAATGGTGCAGATTGGCAGCCTCATATCCGTCAGTCTACCCCAGGGCAGCTGTGACTATAGTATCTTACTGAGTGTGTAGTGAATGAATAATGCAATAGAAGCAACTTTGGCTACATTCAGACTGCAGAGCTTAATGTTCAATTTGGATTTTTTTGTGAAATCAGATTTTTGCGAGGCGGTTCACATTTCCAATTAAATGTGACTTGTATGTGGCCTCCAGTGTGAACTTTAAATGCCCCAAAAGTGTCCCACATGCACATTGGAGGACACGATGACGTCAGAAGCAGCGAGTGTGCTCAGTGTTCATGGAAGTAGCCTAAACATGGACCCTAGAATTGCTCCTTTCAAAGTTGCTGTCGTACCGGAGCCAGAACATGTACAGCTTATTTGTTTTAAGGAGACTGAGAAGGAGAAGGACGAGGTTTTTGGCCATGGTGTTTTGTGGGGCAGCGGCAGCAACGTCTGTAGAAAGGAACGTGTAAGTGCAGAGTCGCAGCCAAGAGTGGTGAGACTGCTATGTGCTTTGATGCTTCACTGACACGGAGTTCAGACACAATTTTTGTATGATGAGAAGAGCGTTTGTGTACATTTGTGATGTGTAGGTGGGATGAATGCGACCTGGCCGTTCAGACTGAAGATTGGATATGTATCGGTTTGTACAAACTATCTGACCTCTTAGCCTTACATTTTGTTCGGGCGACGGTAGGTGGGTACTTTTTATCATTTAACCAATCACTGCTATTTGGTCGTGACGTAGGTAATGCGGCGCTAACGGGGCTAACTGATATATTAAGCTTTTTCCAAACCCCGTAGGAAGAAGGGCAATATTGTCTTTCCTCTTGATGAAATTCACCAAACATTCTCTTTATTCCGGCTTTAAGTCTTCGATCTCGGGAATCGTTGACAACACTGAATATATGACTCTTCACTGATTGGCTGTTGCCCGAACTTGCACTTCCGGGTTTTTGCGAACCGTCTAGTGTATTCTGATTCCTGACCTAGTTGCTGGAGAGAAATGAAATTGAGCGGAGGCACTAGGTGGCATCAGCCTGGCTACAAGTGGCCTGGGTTCCTTTTGAAAACATCAGATGTGTGTCGTTCAGACTGTCATTAAAAGATCATTTACAGGTCACATAGGGATGAAAAAATCAGATTTGGGTCACTTCAGGCTGCAGTCTGAATGTAGCCTTTGAATTCCGAATAAAGTACTATATTGATACTTGATAGTGACATCACACTGGTGGTGTTCTACCTCCCCTTTTCATGGTTCTTTTTTGGAGTTTGATTTATTTTTTTGTGTGTGTAACAGAACAAATCAGCTCCCCTGTTGTAGTTCCAACAAAATCAAGTCTTTCTGGTCAGACTGTGTTAAAATGAAGCTCAGATTAATGTCTAAATGGTCTCAGATAGAGCACTGCTTACAGTTAACATCACAACTGGAGTGACTGTTTATGACAAAATGTGCAGAGTATCAATACACTGGCTGGTGGCTGTTTAACTGTCAGATTGCAGATTTGTTGGTTTATGGTTCATATCTCTGCAACTATCCATGTGAAACAAAAACTGGCACAAAATTCAACATCTTCTGTGTCAGTATAAATAAACAAAGTGATCTTTTCCACACGAGCTTCAGAAAGTGATGCCATTATTCAACCCCAAAGATGTGGTTGTTGTCAGTTTGCTGTGTATTTTTCATAATAAATACAAGACACAGATCTCCATCATTTGAATCACTTTAGTTTAAAAACACCTCAAAAATAATCTTCTGTTACACCATCACATTAAAAACCGTTTATTCTCACTTCTGGTTTGGTCCTTATAAATATGCATTATATACAAAATAACATTATAAAACATATAAAGAGGAGTGTCATATTTAAATTAAACTCTGAAATCATCACTTTAAAAAATTACATTATTGGTTCTGTGGTTTGGAGAGTTCTTATAGGCAGGCAGTGGTGAGACAGTCTTTTACTTCACTGCAAGAAATAAATGACTTGAATTCAAAATATTAGATAGATTTGAGGAGTTTGGACTTGTTCAGACTGAAGTAATTACAAAAATGACACTTGATTGCTTTGCCTGATTTAAGATGTTTTGAACTGTTGATTCGACATTGTAATCTTTTGTGAAAAAACAATAAAACATACGCAACAAAAACATTTCTGGTAGAGTACACCAACAGCTAAACGTCTTTGTTTTGCCCTAAAATGTTTCACAATATGGTATTATAAAATGTATCTGTCACCATGGAGACCACCAGGCCAAGTTACAGGTCAAATCATACAAATATATATGATTTCCAATACATTTGAAATCAATAAAATCACTTCTATTTGTTTATGTAACAAGCATGTTGGATATCTTCTACCAGAAAAGTTACACAGTGCGTCTTTATGGTTATATAAGATTAAGTATTTTACCCCAATGGCAAATATTTGGAAGTAACAGGAAAAAAAACATGAAGACTTATTAATTGAGAACTACTGACACTGAATTTAAAAAAGCTGAGTTAATTCAAATCAAGATTCTGAATTCAAGTCATTATATTTCATGTGGGCATTATTTTTTGCAGTGTATGTTTTGAATTTTTCATAAAAGCACTTTGAATGGGCTCTTTGCTTCTTGGATCCTGCTGGCACGGCACTTAAACACATTTCTGTGGTTTCATTTATAGATTTTTAACTTTTTTTTTATTGATTAAAATCCAATTCCTCCAAAAACTATTCATTTTTTATAGTGCAAATGATCCAAGAATAGCCAAAGAGCATGAATTTTTGCAACAATTCCCTTCTCTTTTATTTCATATTAAGGCTTCATTCAGGCTTCATACAATCTTCACCTTTACATGTTACAAAGTCCAACCTTCTATTGTCTTTTCACAGCAAAATTCAAAATCTATGAGTTAAAATGACTTGAAATTACAATATTAATCTTGATTCGGGCAAGAATTCAAGAATTTTGTACATTTAAACCTAGATTAGTTGGCTTGTTTTGAGAAATTCCCTACTCGTATCAATATATTTTCAAATTTTTAAGCTATTTTACTGACCAACCTTAACTTTACTAACAACTCAAAACTAAAACAACTTCACAGACAAATAATAAATGATATAATTAAGATTTTTTATTTTGAAACTAATGGTAAATATATTAAAACAATTGTTATTTTATGTCCTTTTTAATTTAATTTACTCACCAATCTTAAACAAACTGAAAACATTAGCAAAAAACTGATGGAATGAAAAAAACTTGACTAATAAACTTGTAAATATATTTAAACAAGAAAATTGCTTAAGGTCAAAACTAGTCAGATCTACTCACATTTTTTTATTCAAGTCTAATAAATGAATCTAAATGAGTCAAGAATACTCTTTTTTTTTTACTTCAAGTCATTTTAAGTCATATGGTTTTTGTTTTTGCAGTGTTTTGATTGACAGTTTTTCGATTAACTTTTCAAACATACATTACAGCATTTTCGAGGTTGGATTGCGTTCCTTTTTGCATAGCAGGCGAAGCTGGTGAGCAGTGTCCGTAAGGGGATTGACTTGGATGTTGTAGGCACAGGTGTTGATTGATTGGTTGGCTGAAAAAATGTCTTGATTATCACAAAAAAGGCCATTTCGAGGGATCTCATCTCGCTGTATAATCCTTTAACTGTCCAAGATGGCTGACGATTTTATAAATAATGATTTTCGCTGACGTCGCATCAGTCTGTTGTTTTAAAGAGGTCCTTCGCTGTACATGTTCTTGAACACAAACTCCACGTCATTAATAAAGTTTGTCAGTTTTTGTAGAGTTTTTTATTTTTTATTTCCAGTTCTCAAGTGTCTGAAAGCAGCAGTGGAGTCTCCTCTCGGCGTTTTGTAAACAAATATTGTCAATTGTGTCTCTTTCCGAGTTCGTTCAGACTTCAGATTCCTCATTGATTATACCTGTGGAAATAAAAAACAAGATTTAGACATATGAAAGAAAATGTGTAAATTGCAAATTCCTTAAACTAAATTACAGATTTTTTGCATTTCTAACAAAAGCTGTCATTGCTATGGAGCTCCACTGTGACCATCCACTCTTGCTTCAGTTCCCAAAGTAAATTTCCATTCATTTTCCCCCCAAAGTTTCACATTGTTAATGGTAAATAATGACCACGAGACCTATAATTTCATTTAAAATGTGTTTCAAAGTGGGCTGGACTGTTAAGCTCCATTCTGTGTCAGCAAAACGTTCCGAAAACCACCAAAAGTAACAATTGGCTCTGTGCACGTCAGAAAAGGCTAGCTCACTGTTAGCACAACTAATTCCTGTCCAATTATTTTTAAGGGTTTTTTGCTGAGTCATGCTAAAATGTAATGCTCAGGGATTACACAGTGAACAGATAGTTGTGGGTGGAAGTGTTTTGGCCACATTTGGAGCTAACCGGGATTTGAACCAGCAACTTTCAGATCAAGTTAAATGATACTTTGCAGGTTAGGTCGTCAACATTTCCTGGAGGAGTGATGCTAACTGTAGGCACTGCCCTGTCTGAGGCTTTGTTAGACTTTAATTTGAGTTTTAGTTCAACACAGTTTGACCAAAAAGAACTGACTTAGTTGGAACTACAACGGGAGAGCTTTTGATGAAAATCAAACTCCTAAACAAGACCATGAACGCTCGTATTGATCAGAGGCTCCTAAAAATGAGTTGTTTAATTACATTTTTTTTTGTTTTTTTTTGAGTTTTCAAACACAAAAACTGTACCTTTCTCAATACTACAGCCGCACCTTTCTTAACTCCACAACTGGAACTGAACCGTAAACCCAGACATATTAATAACAACAGCTGCTCTTACAAAGCAACTTCAGATAGTTATTTTGATTTTATTTCTTTGTTAATGTTACACTGAAATTCCCCTAGAAGTCAGAGCAGTAAAGCATAGCACCTCTGAGACCTCACTGAAGCCAAACGTGTGGAATAACTGCAACCTATGGCCAAGATAAAGAAATCCTCAAGTTATTTATGAGCCCCAAAAATTACAATTACAATGAATAGGTCCAAAAATGTAAGTCTACTTTAAGTCAATAATGCACAGGGGATGAAAAAAACTGCTTATTAAGATATATACACTGCAAAAATGACTATAGCATGGGGTATAATGATTTCAATTCAGAAACTTAAACTGAGTAAACTTTTTTTTTTGACTATTTCGGATTTAGTCCTATATTAGTTTTCAGACCTTATTGTGTTGAGTGAGTTTTTTAAGATTTCCACCATCAAAATAATCCAGCAGATAAGAAAATCCAAACTGTTACATAATCCAAGTTACATAATAATACATGCTGTTATAGTTTAATTAAAGGTGCACTGCGTAACTGTCATCTGCTTGTCTCCATGGAGATATTGTTTTACTTGGAATATTTCACAGTATAGCATAGTACTCTATGTTACATTTATTCAAATACAAGTGTTTTTGTGTAATGTTATTTGAGAGCCACTTGTTTAACAGCACAAATCACCTCGCATGTTGAAGTTCCAGTTAAGTCAGATTTTTATGGTCGGATTATGTTAAAACAAAGCTCAGATTAAAGTCTAATAGTGCTTCAGACAGAGGATTGCCTACAGTTAGCATCACACCCCCAGGGAGGGTTGATGACCTCAGCTGCAGAGTATCAATAACCCGTGACTAATGGTATTGTTTATAAGTGAGAAAGTCTAATAAATAAGGCCAGATACGTTTGTAAATCTAAAGTAACCCAGTGATCTGCAGCCTTCTGGAGGAGCCAGTCTTTGCCAAAAACACTAAAAATGCATCTGTTAAAATCTGGCTCTTATTTATAATGTGTTACCCACTGCATTTACGGTCCTTGAATGAGTCATTAAACAGCATGGATGTAAAAGTGCATATGTTGTAGCTCTACCCCACTGTGAAACTGGGAGGCCTGAGATTCTAAACCACACAGAGCACTAATGTGCAAATAGCAAAGGCTGAAAATCAAACAGTGACATTTCAATAAGTTTACAGCAGAAGCTAAGCAGTAAACTTAAAGGGGTACTATGTCACTTTTCTGGTGGAGTATTTGCCTTCGGCTTGTCTCCATGGAGATGTCTTTGCTTGCTGTGAATGTTCTACAGTATGGCATATCTTAATAGGCTGTGCCTGTACTGTTTTTCCCAGGTGGATTAATGCCATATTGGTAATATTATTGACCTGATAAGTAAAACACTAAACTAGCTTCACAGTTTACTTAGTAGCATTACTAGACCAGACTTGCATCTCCACAAACCTGACTCTTATTTGGCCTGGAGGATGACATCCTCCTGCTTGTTTCCATGGAAATATTGTTCCTTTGGCTATGATCTTCCACAGTATGGCATAAAACATACACACTACACATTTATGTTTTTAGTTTTACGTTTAATTTTTATTATTATTATTTTTTTAACTAAATGTAGGCATTCATTTGTAATATTTTTTGTATAACATACTAATTTTTTTATTCACTTAAAACCAGACCAGACCAGACCAGACCACAAAGCTAATTATACCCAAACTATAATTTTCACTAAATGAACAATTAAAACATAAAACATAATATTCTATCCTTTGAATAGGCAAAAGTCCTCAAAATGTTGTCAATAACATGACAAAGTCAAGACACGTTTCATACTAAATACTCAATCAAGATTAATACTGGAAATTTGACTTTTTTACATTTACACTAATAAAGTTATAACAGTGTATGTCAGTTCATTTTGTACAGTGCCTGTTTATTTTTGCAGTGTATTCCGTAAAGATGAATGAAAGGCCACACAGGATAGGCCAAATCAGCCTGAGAAACATCTTATAGACTGTCATGACGTGTTTATGGTATATGTTTACCTCTGTTGCTATGACGCACTCTCTCCTCTCCTCCGCGATCACAAACACAGACTGGTACATGGAGTCTCTGCTGGAGCATACTGTGGATATCCGACACTCTGGCTTTTCTCTGTAAAAGAAAAAAACACATCAAGGGTTTTAGAGTTTAAATGAGTACAGCTAAACATGATCTGCTCTTCACTGCAAAAAATGTCTGTGTGAAATGAAATGATTTGGATTTATTACTCCTGGATTAGCTGACATATTTAATGTATAACTTTACAAGTTATGAGTTGTTTTGACTTATTTCTGGCTGGTTTCAACAGGCCTATATTTTATTGTTTCCAGCTAAATCGTGTGTCCATTGAGCATAATTTATTTATTTTTTTACTTATTTAGTTGCATTTTTAAGTTAAAAATAAATGAAGACATAAAGAGACTGCAATGAGAGGCAAATACTGTGCATCTATAAGAAAATCTGGATAGGGTATCAACTTTTTTGCAACTAAATGCTGTATATGATATTATAGTAGCACTGACTATTGTTCTTGTCCTTTTTTGTTTGTTACCTCAACTGGCTACTGCAGTTTCAAGTACTGCGTGACCTCACACATGACTGCCCTGCCCTGATTACAGCTACATGTTTCTGATTACAAATACCTGGCTGGAGGGGCAGAGTTTAAAGTGTGGATACCTGTTAGACCAATCACACTTTTCCTTCCTCCCTCGCTTTTTAATTCAATCCTGGTATAGCCCAGTTTTGCAGATTTGAAATGTGATTGAGAACAGAATGTAAAGGTTAGTCACATTTTAAGCCTGTTGAGAGCTGGACAAGTCTCCTACTCCATTGGGCAGAGCGCAATGTGAATACAAACTGCTAGTATTCGGCTCGCTGCAGTTTTCAAAAGGGCCGGATATTGTGTAAATGTTTGCCTGTGTTCAAATCATAAATTTTTTCTCAGTCTGAAATCTTAATCTTTGGCTTTGGTTCACTCCGCGCTGCTCTAGCTGACTGTAGCAGGCTCAAAAATCAGTCATAAATGTCAAAAAGTTGCTGAATTAGTCAACACTGCTCAAATCTGCAAGTCAAATCAAGTCATTTTAGCTCAAGTCTTTTTTTTTGTAGTGCAGGAAATAAACAATTGTGATTTATGTGTTTGTCTTTGAGATGCGCGATGTTTCCGAATTCGACATTTTGGTTTAATTATGAGTTTGAGTATTTCCACACAAAGCCCTGACAGCCGGAGACCAGATGTACAGAGCCATAAACACAATTCACTTTTATTGGATGTTTTCAAATAGCACAATGCGTTAATGTCCCTTTCTCAGATGGGGTCAGGCCAGTGTTCTGCATTCTGTTTAGGACTGTCAAAAGTATAAAAAATCACATACTAATCGTTACTAATACTAGTCTCAAAACTGGATATTCATTTGAGCAGGAATTGATACTAAAGAATATCGAAAATCATATTCTGTTGTCCATATAAAGAGTGTTAACAACAACTAGAATGCTAATGTTCACTTCCTGATTATCAAACAACATTTCTAATTAGATGCAAGTAGTACACAGCAGCCTTTTTATTTTACTTCAAGAGCTGCTTATACACAATATATATGGACTGGGACAAAATTGCTTGAATACAAGGTCTTCAAATTGTTTATCACTATGGCAACAGTCCTATTTTGTCATCATTTTGAAACACAGGGATAGATAGACTTAGGCACTGAAACCCCAGCAGGTAGAGAGATCAATCCAATGAAAGAGGTGAAGAGGAGGAGGAGATGAGGGTTCTACTGCTGTGGTGGAGATGAAGCAGAGAAGAGGAGAGAGAGTGCATTTATATGAATAGATTTGACAGGTGATCGGTTGTGAGGCACCGGTTGTAGGCTGTGATTGGCTTAAATGGACAGGAAGTAGAAACTATCAGGAAATTCAGTCTTCCTAGTTGGATTTTACTAAAACTTTCCATAAATACTTCAACTTGTCCATGAAGTTTTGTGAAACCATAGCATACTTTTTAAGGTGCTCTATGTAACTTTTCTGGTGAAGGGTTTGCCACCTGTTTTTCTCCATGGAGATGTTATTGCTTTGATTGGAACGTTCCACAGTACGGCTTTAAACTTGGCAAACTAAGCAAAGATCACCAAAATCTATCTTTTCTTGTGTTAGAAAATGATGAGAAAACAGGACCGTTGCCATAACGATCAAACGCCCTGTTGATCAGATCTGTGGTGAGGCAAACCCGCTCAAAGTAAGAATGTGTTTTTAAGATATTTGCAGTAATCACATTGAATTGAATAAATGCAAGATAATCATACTGTGGAACATTCCAGTGGCAGCAATAACATCTCCATGGCGACAAACAGGGGGAAGACCATCAAGTAGAACAGTTACACAGTATCCCTTTAATAGAAGCATTCTTACTTGTAAATACTACTACTACTACTACTACTGCTACTACCATTGCAATACAATAATGCAATCAACAATAACAAAAGCAAGAACATTTCCATGGCAACAGAGCAGGCAGATACACTATAAAAGTTACACAGTGCCCATTCTTACCTGTAAATTCTTGAAGTCCTTTTGTCTTCTAAACACTTGTCATAAATTAAACTTTTCTCCTGTTGTGAATTCTCGTCTTTAAACTCCTTCTGTTTGGAGTTGTACGAATCCAAGTGATAGTTTTTATGAATGAAGTTTGATTTCTCAGAGTCACAGTCCACCTCCAGCCCAAGTTTATGATTTGTATTTTTAAGTTGCGACGCTGGTATTAGATTATCCTTTTGCACATTCGACAAATTGTTCATCGTTTCCGTGTCTTCTCTTTCTCTTTGACGTTGCCGGTAAATGTGCCTCAGCGCCAATCCGACCATACAAAGCAGAACCAGCAACGCCACCAGACCGATCGCTAACGAAACCGCCGCCCACTGGAATCCTCCTTGGTTGGTAGACGGCGCCACAGCTGCGAAGTACTCACAGCGAGGTCCAGTTACTCCGGTTGGGCAAATACAAGTGGGTAGACCAGTATTCCCGGGCGAGTTGGTGGTGCTGCAGAATCCCCCGTTGAGGCATGGTTGGACGGTGCAGGGGTCGAGGATGCGATCGCAGTTTCGTCCTGTGAAACCGCTCGGGCACTGACAGACGTAGTCGCTGATTCGGTCCTGGCAGGTGCCTCCGTTCAGACAGGGGTTTCTGGCGCATTCGTTGATGTTGATCTCACAGCGAGTGCCCACGAACCCGGCGCGGCAACTGCACTTGCTGACGCCGCCGTGGATCAGGCACTGTCCACCTGCAGAAACAACAGAAAATACATGTTAGAAATACTGCTACTGAAACAACTACTGCTACTACTGCTGCTGCTGCTACTACTGCTACTACTACTAATACAACAACTACTTCTACTACAACTACTACTAGTAGTACTAATGTTACTGCTGTTGCTACTACTGCTGCTACTACTGCTACTACAACTGCTACACCTACTACTACTACTACTAATACAACAACTATTTCTACTACAACTACTACTACTAGTACTAATGTTACTGCTGTTGCTACTACTGCTGCTACTACTATTAATACAGCAACTACTTCTACTACAACTACTACTAATACAGCAACTACTTCTAGTACAACTACTACTACAACTACTACTGCTACTGCTGCACCATCCTTTATTAACTGCACATTTTAATATTGTCTTATTTCCCTTTATTGTTGTAAACCTAATTACCAAGATGTATTATTATTTGTTATATTAATATACTACTACTACATCTACTGAAACCAACTTGAATAAAAATGGAAATAAAATATACAGAAATATGTGCATTCGACATTACCTCTGAAGTCAAGATTGTTTCCAGATTTCAAGTCTTATGTCTTATGTAATACTGTACCGTAATTGTAGGAATTTTCAATCAAGAAATTACAAAATCTCTTTATCAATTCCAACACGTTTCACAATTCTGAAGCTGCTATGTTCCAGTTGTTCTTGCAACATAACTCTCAATGTTTACAGAAATCAAACTACACTATAAAAAGGGGATAGACTATTAATTTTTGTCTTTTAATTTATTTTTTATTTGTTGTCTAAACTAATTCAGAGTGATCGAATTTTTAGGCCTTAGCTAGAATTCAGTATGACGCCAAGTAAAATATTAGTTAGACCAGTATAAACTCTCTTCAAAAGCATTAAACAGCCTATTCCTGAGAAGTAAATAGATCCAAACTAAAAGTCAAACCTACTCAAAAGTCCAAACTACTCAAAAAAGTAAATTACACTCTTTTTTTTTTTACAGTGTACATTACAGTGCTGTGAGTCTGTGATGGTGTTTACAGTGTGGGCCCTGTTTATGTGCAGGACAATAGAACAGTTCCCCCTGATTCCTGTTGTTTCACTCGGCTTCCAGGACGAGTGTGTGAATGGGTGAGGAGGGGGGGAGGAGGAGGAGGAGGAGGAGAGAGTGTGTGTGAATGGGGGAGGAGGGGAGGAAGGGGTGAGGAGGGGGGGAGAGTCTGTGTGAACGGGTGAGGGACAGGAGCCCGGAGAGGTGGGGGTGAGGAAGTTCAAAACAGCTGGGACAAAGAGAAGAAGGAACAGGGGACATTTCCCCCCCCACCAAAAAAACATATGATCCACGAATGTCCAGCCTTATCATTATTTATATACATACAGAATAAGAGCAGGCCTGTTGGAAAGTCATTTTTTCCATGCATTAAGCCTAATTTGTCTCCATCCAGTACAGGTTTATTATGAAGGATTTTCACTTCTGTGAACCAGAAAGTAAGACTGATGCGCTGTTAGCATGCTAGTACTTGTTTAGCATTAGAGTGACAAAAAAATTGGCCTCTGAAAGTTGTGAAAAGCACTTATAAAATGATCATAGTGAATAATTAGGATGCTCAGAATGCATAAGGTAAATGAGGAATAACTTTGGATCACTACAAACTGAAATTAACTAGTTCTGTTTTTTTTGTTTTTTTTTTCACGTTTTTAAGACAGTAAAAATCAGGTAGAGTTCTTTTAATATTTTCAGCTTTCCTGTTTTTGCTTATAGTTTAAAAAATACTAGTAACATACCATTGGCGCAGGGCAGGGAGGTGCACTTGTCAACCTTCTTCTCGCAGTTGAGGCCGGTGTAGCTCCTGGGACAGTCGCACCTGTAGCTCCGCCCCCCCTCTCTCTCACTGCAGCGGCCGCCATGGAAACAGGGCGAGTCTGCGCAGGTGAGGAGGCTGTGCTCGCAGTGAGAGCCCTCGAAACCAGGGGGGCAAGAGCACTGGTACCCCTGCTCCAAGTTCTGAGAGGGACAGAGACGGAGGGAGGGAGATGTTTCATTAAATTTATATATTTTAATGCCATACTGTGGAACATTCCAGGCAAATCAATTACATCGCTATGGAGACGGTGATGCATAGTGCTCCTTTTTGTATTTCTGCTATAGATTTATTTACTACCTGGACCTCACATGATACCGTCTGAGATTAAGGGACAGAAGTAGGAAAGTTGCTATATATTTGGTCAATAACCGTAAACAGATGTTGTGTCCTTGAGCAAGACCATGACTGTGTGATTGGTGATGCATTGTTGGAGGGAAGTGTGAATAATGGATGAATAAATAATCTAACTATTTGTAAAGCAAATTATGAAATTGTTTATTTATTGGTTATTTATGTTAATTTAAGTTTATGTACTTGAAAATACTTGAACACGTTTTACCTCAACTACCCAAAATGTCATTGTTCCTAGTTTTACAGTGTAGTGGTGGTCCTTACCTTGCACACTCCACCGTTCCTGCAGGGGGCGCTGTCACACTCTTGCATGAGCAGCTCACAGTCCTTTCCTGTGTACCCGGGCAGACAGGTGCAGGTGTAGCTGCCCTGCCCGCTGTTCATGCAGGTGGCACCGTTCACGCACGGCTGGTGATGGGTGCAAAAGTTTAGGTCTGAAAAACGAAAGAGGCGGAGTCATACGGCGCACTGCCAAAATGTTGCTATGAATACAATAAAAAAAATTTCTTTTATGTAATAACGTATGGTTAAAACAGCTCTTAAGGTCAAAATGAGACTGCTATGTGCTGTCTGCATCTAATTATAAAGTGCTTTTATCTTGCACTGCAAACTGTGAAGTAGTAAGTATGTTTATTACGGTACAATTTAAGGGGAAATTTGTCCTCTGCATTTGACCCATTCTTCACATCCACAGAGGCAATATAAAACAAATTAAAAATAAAAATGAAGGAGCTTTTTCTGTGTGGTTTTAGAGGGCTGGTTAAACAAAGCCCTGCAAAACTAGATCTACAAAAATACTACACAAAAGATCTGCACAGTTACTCTTTAAGTAAGCACCTAATTCTGATTAGTTTAGACTAGTTCACATTATTGTATTAAATGTGATATATTGTATGGCAAAGTTTACTTGGCTCCTCAAAAATACAAAAACATGTCAACATATCAACCTGATATACTGAACTTCTTCTGGATACATAGTCATTTTAAGTCTCTAAGTGTTTTTTGCAGTGTCACGGATGTGGATGAGTGAACGCTCGTCTGAGGAAACCTAATTATCTAATGCTTCAGGTGCAGACAGTGTAAAGTGTGAGTAACATGAGCGCTGGCTTTGAAAACAGAGAAGAGTCCACTGTAAAAAAGAAATATCTACAGTTAGAGCTAAAGAGTGAAAATTAGTTTCGTCCTAGTGTATCAGATCTTGTGAAATGTAGTATACTTGTCTAAAGACGTCGTTTTCTAGCATGAGTTGTGTAGTACCTTGGTCACACAGCAGGCCTCCCCATCCCTCCTGACAGTTGCATTGCCAGGGCAGTTCACAGGTCCCATGTTTACAGGCGGGGTACTTCCTACACTCATCACAGAAGGGGCCCTGCCAACCATCTCTGCACCTGAAAACACAACAAAAATATATCAGTTTGGTTAACATGGCTTAAAGCTTACTTAAAACTACTATTTTAACAACTACATATTTTTGCAGTATAATATTATTAACTTCCTAACTTTTAACTTTCTAATTTTATTCTAAGCATTTTGACTGAAAGCTCTATTTAAGTAAATATTGAATTATTTATTTATTTTTCAGCTGGATGGCCTTCCCGTAGCGGCAAACTCCACTGCACCAACTGAACTGTGCAATATCAATGGAAATGCCTTGCCCAGGGACACAACAACAGTATGGACATGAGGTGGGTTTGAGGTTTGAACTGAATGCCCTGTTGTTGTTGGGCGAACTCTTAACCCTCTGCGCCGCTGTCATTGCTCAAATCAAGATTGATATTGTAAATTCAAGTCATTTGTTATATTTTTTTACAGTGTGCACTTTTAACCTCCCCTCAACCGAACGAAAACTAGCTTCAGCATCTCATCTATCAAGAATCAGATGACATTATTGCTGTATTAAAAGCTCAAATAAATCCATAGGAGCTGTCTCTACAACATTTGCTGCTCAAACTCGACTCATCCATCACAATAAAACTTCTTTCAGTTTTGGAGGAGGAACAACATTTCTTTTAGCTTGCACAAAATACAATATAGTTCCTCCTGAAAAATGTCAGTTCAAACTCAGGCCAATGAAGATACCTGTGGAGATAAGGCTTATAACAGTGTGTAATTTAGACTCAAGCTGAAGGTGCTGGATCTGAGCCAAATATAAAAGTACAGATTTCAGTTTCTCATGAATTTAGAGTGTTGAGTTTAGTTCTGGTTTAGTCCTGGTTTAATACTTTGTAGATTTTGGAACATTCCCATTATTCCTTTGTTCACAGCTGCTTTAAATCGTGTTCGTTGTTTTGTCTGGTTTTGTCTTGCCTTTGTCCAATGTTTAGCCTTGGTTTAGAATGGATTTAATGCTTCAAAGCCCAGTTTAGTTCTGGTTCAGACTTGGGTTTATTCTTGGTTTATTTCTGTCAGTGCTTGCATTAATTGTGAATCACCTGTTTTCAAAATGTTTTTACTCCATGAATCCTATTTACATTTCTAGACCTGGTTCAGTCCTGGTTTAGTCCTGCTTTACTAATTACCAAGTTTTACTTTAGTCCAGGTTAAATCCAGTTTCTGTTAATATGTATATTTTAGGACTTGCATTATGCTGATTTAGACTTGGATTGCAAAATATATTACCCAGGCTGGTGCCACCTAGTGCCTCCGCTCAATTTCATTTCTCTCCAGTGACTAGGTCAAGAATCGGAATACACTAAATGGTTCGCAAAAACTCTGGGTGTGAGTTTGGGCGCCAGTCAATCAGCGAAGAGCCAGACATTCTGTGTTGGCAACGATTCCCAAGATTGAGGATTTAAAGCCGGAACAAATAGAATGTTTGGTGAATTTTATCAAGGGGAAAGACGTTACTGCCCTTCTTCCTACAGGAATTGGGAAAAGCTTAATATACCAGTTAGCCCTGTTAGCGGCGCATTACATATGTCATGACCAAATTGATTGGTTATATTTTAAAAAGTACCCGCCTACCAACAAATCCTAATACTGCGAGGTCAGACAGTTTCCATGAAGTGAAACCGTCTGATGAATCAGGCTAAAAATATATTGCAAATTAATCAAAATCAGAATTTGAGGTCTTAAATTATTTAGACAATAGAATTTCCTCTGCAAAGACCAAAATATCCTGCCTTTTTACATTGTATCTGTAGTTTAGACCTCTACAAACATGTTCTGAAATGCATGGGATTCAGTTGAGATTTCAGTCTTCCTCAAATGGAGAACACTTACAGCCCTAGACCTTAAATGTGAGTATTGCAGTAGAGATTATCAAACTCCCCCAAAGCCCTTTTCCCACATGTTGTGCCGTCTGAGCGACGTCACTAAACATATAGATTACAGCTATAGAAACGTATGGGAAGAATCCACAGACACAGTGACAGATCTGTGCCTAAAAGAGGATACAACACAATTCTCACAGCAGCTTATGAGAGAAAGAGAGAGAGAGAGGGAGGAGGTTGGCGTGGGAGAGAGGAAGAGAGGAGAGACAGAGAAGCAGAGAGAGAAAAGGAAGGAGAAAGAGAGGCAGAACTAGAGAGGAAGGAAAAGTTAAGAGAGAGGGAGGATGAGAGAGCAAGAAAGAGAAACGGAAAGGGTGTGGAGATAGAGGGAAAAAACTAGAAAGATCAAGAGAGAGGAGAGAGAGGGGTGTGAGAAAGAAAGAGAGGGGAGGAACTAGACAGTTAGGGAGAAAGAGCGAAAGAGAGAGATAGAGGGAGAGAGAACAGAGAGAAAGAGAGATTAGGAAGAAGAAGTGATGGAGGGTGAGGTGGAGGGGAGAAACGGAGGGGAAGCCAGAGAGATGAGAGCAGAGAGAGAGAGAAATAGAGCAAGGGGGTAAGGCAGAGAGTGGAGAAAGAAAGAGGGGGAAGAGGGGGTGAGAAAGAGAGAGGGCATAGTGATAGAAGGGGGGAGAGAGAATGAGAGCCTTGGGAGTTTAACTATGGGTAGCTGGTATAAAAAGTTTTAATGTTTAGGAATGTTGATTTGTAAAGCAGCTGATGGATTTAACTTTAGGTTTATTCCCTCGTGAAGTCAGAAATCTCTTCCGTCTGACCCTGCTCCGCTCCTCTGCTCTGTCAGACTCTCTTCTCACCATCGTCTGCTCCTCTGACCTTCTGCTCTGCTCCTCTGACTCTCTCCTCTGCTCCGTCAGACCCTCTTCTCACATCCTCTGCTCCATCTGACCCTCTCCTCTGCTCATCTGCTCCACTCCTGTTCTCCGTCAGACCCTCTTCTCACCATCCTCTGCATCCTCTGACCCTCTCCTCTGCTCCTCTGACCTTCTCCTCTGCCCCTCTCTTCTACTCCTCTGACCCTCTACTCTGCATCCTCTGCTCCATCTGACCCCCTCTTCTGCATCCTCTGTTCCATTTGACCCTCTCCTCTGCTCTGTTAAACCCTCTTCTCGACATCCTTTGCTCTTTCTCACCATCTTCTCTGCATCATCTGCTCCATCTGACCCTCTCTTCTGCTCCTGGGCTCCTCTGCTCCATCAGACACGCTCCTCCTCATTCTCTGCTCCATCTGACCCTATCCTCTACAATTCCAGCTTCCATCACTGCATTCTATTGTTGTGTTCTTGAGCAGGACATTTCACCCACCTTGCGTAGTATGAATATAGTATTTGTGTGTTTATTTGGTGGTGCTTGGAGAGGCCATATGCACACACTGGCAGCTACTCTTTTATCAGTCTGTCCTCAGCCAGACTACAGAAATAACATACATTTTCTGGCAATACATTTCGAAAAAACTTTCAGTACCCCATGCAGATCACTCATGTACTAGCTGCTATACCACTGTTTGAGAATCACTGGAGTGCACTGGTTGAATGGTGAAGGATGTGTTGAAACATATGAGCAGCTAAAGAATCGCAGATGTTTAATGACGATAAAAATCAACAAAAATGCTAAAATAACATTACGGCCACGTCTTTCGCCACATCGTAATACTCACACACACTCTCCGGGGCTGGAACAGTTTCCATTCCTCTCACTGCAGCCTTCCAGACAGATCGCTACAAGAAAAAAAAAAAAAAATGCAGACATTAAAAAACAATTTCAACTATATACATGCAAAAGTGCTTATATTTAAAAGAAATATTAAAAGGAAAATCCACAACTGTTTAAAGCTGTTTATTATGCTATTTTTTGTGTAAAAAAATAGATGCGTTTTGTTTCATTCACACATGTTTATCACTCAAACTCTGCATATTTAGGAGGAGTTCTTCTCTCTGAAAAACACTCTCTTCCACCTGATGTCATGTGGGAATACAGGATGGTTATTGCATTGCCTGTAATGTTCCACAGTATGGCATTAAACTTATCTCCATGGAGACAAACAAGTGACATCAATTGGCTAAGTTACAGGTCAGATCTGTTGAGATGTGCATGCCCATACATGGTAAAAATGCATGGTTATGAGTTGTTTTTTCCAATGGAAACCCCTGTAGACATTTAATGCCATAGTGTGGACCATTTCAGGCCAAGTAATAGGCTAACATCTCTATGGAGACACAGGTTGCAGATGCTACATAGTTCACCTTTAAAAACATATGGTGAAATCATGTAGTGATAACAATTCCTACTAAATTAATCCAGAAAAAACAAGATACATTTGGGTTTCAAGCTATTTCAATCAACATTCCTATAATTTAAATAATGTTTTAAAGGGCTCATATTATGCTCTTTTCTCATCTGTTATAATGTTGTTTCCTCTTCAAAAACATATCCAGAGTTTTGCTTTGCTTCTTTCACACATGTTGCATTCATATTTAGGCTGAGTTCTTCTCTCAAACTGAAAACACTCTTTGTCTTTGGAGATGTAGACAGACTAATAATGCAGGATTACTCAAACATGTGTGAATGAAACAAAACACAACTCCAGGTCTGTTTTTGATGAGGTGACAACATTCTAATATGGGTAAAAGCACACTGGAGTGAATTCTGCATCACTATTTTGGATTTTGTTTAGCAGTGTGACCTCCCCAGCTAAACTTCACTGACTTTTGTTTTTACAGTACCTCTTTAAAGTCGCAAATAGCTAGCATAACCTGCCGCTATTCAGGGCTAGCCTTGGTCTGAGCTGCCCTGTCATCCACTCCCACAGCTGCATGGGCTCTACCGGATTTGACTCACGACTTTTCCCCACTTTAAATGCCCGGGTTTGGCGTGACACGGATCCGGCAGGGGTATATTTCAAACATGCTGTAAGCAGACGGTTTAGAGGCTAGCAGATGCGCGCTGTTATTAGCCAACAGCTGCGTCTATTGTTGTTTGTGGTTGTGGAGAGAAGCATTTGCTCAACATGGCAGGCGCGTGGCGACGGATAATGCGGAGATTGACCCCTGCGTGCGGTAGCCATGACACTCGTGTACAGGGGAGGATAAGGTTACACTCCTGTCTCCAGATATGTGCAGGCTACGCTAGGCCAGACCTTTAGGCCATAACTCCAGGGCTGTCCAAACTTTGTTCATTCAAAGTGGGGGGCCAGAAACAATATTTGTGTATTTTATGTATTGAGGCTTTGCAGTGACATCATGCTGGGGGTGCTCTACAAGTATCTCTATGGCGGGATGTTCAGCAGTTACCATGGAGACACAATGTGCACTGCCTGATTATGTCTGATATGTTTTTAGATTTAAAAAAAAGATTATAACTCAAGAAAAAATGCTAAATAGATTGAAACCACACATTTTCAGGAGTCTGTGATCAATGCAAGCTTGTTTGGAAATTTGATTTTCAATAAAAAGGTGAGAGTGATCAAATGAAATCCTAAATCTGTTCTTTTTGGTCAGCTTCTGTTAAAGTAAAGCTCAGATTAAATCTAATTTGAGTAACAGAGCTTCAGGTATTGGCAGTTTTCAGATTCTAGGAAGCGATAATGTCACACTCTCAGATGGAGGGCAGGAGCCAGTTTCCCCTATAAATTACACTGTATTTACCATGAAATATCTTTGTAATATCTGTACACTGTACTTTGCCATGAAAAGTAAAGTCACATTTTTTTACTATTATTGACTAGACCTAAGAACTCACTGTATTACAACAAAAATCAGATTTTTAACTATGTACATTTTACCTGCCCCATCTGTATTAAATGTTATTGGCCCATAGAATATTCTGATCAGCTGCAAAGTATCAATACAAAATACTTTCCTCATAAGTTAAACATGCTTTACCAAAGAAAAGAATAATAAGGTGACATTCTAACTATTCCAGTAATGCACCAGTACATCTTATAGGCTCCACACAGTTAGCCGAGCGTCTGGTCCAGTGCAGTCTGCGCGTTTGTGGGGATCATAAAGTCATTAAGAGGGCAGCACCTGGTTATTTCTGTTGTTTTGGTAAATGGTAAATGTCACCAGCTTCTCTCTCCTCATCAATCTTGTGTCATGTGGTTTTTGTCTGGCTTTTTAAAATACACGTCTATAGAATGATCTGACACATTTTTGACTTATTTCACAATTAGAAAAAAATAATTCCATATATGTGTTTTTGATGAGGACACGACATTATAAAAAGGGTAAAAGTAGTTATATGTCTCCTTTAAAGGGCCCATATTATGCTATTTTCTGATCTATGTTATGTTTCCTCATCAAAAAAGTATCAGGGGTTGTGTTTTGTGTTTCCTTCAGACATGTTTAACACACAAAACCTGCATATTTAGGCTGAGTTCTTCTTCTCAGACTGAAAACACTCTGTTTCACTTCGTGATGTCATGTGATAATACAGGAAGTTCTCCACTGTGTTTTTAAACCCCATACACCTTCATTAGAATCATTTGGCAATTTCAGCCCTTTGCTTTTGCTAATCTCTACTGAACTAAAGGTAAAGGGTAGCTGTTAACCTGAAAACTACCACTACATGACATCACAAGGTGGAACACAGCAAGAGCTTTAGAAATGCAGACAGACTAATAGTAAGGGATTACTGAAACATGTGTGGGTGAAACAAAACACAGCTCCAGGTATGTTTTGACAAGATAACAGCCTTATGACATGGCTGAAAGTTAACAAGATTAAATTTAGTATAATATAGGACCTTTAAACATACTTGAGATTGTTTTTGCAGTGTATTGCTATGAGTACTGTTAACTGCTAACTACTATTGAAAAATGAACATGTCTCTGCTGTATATATTCTGTCGTCGTGGCGATTGATGCGCGTGTAATTGCGACACGTGAGCCCATCTGGTCAGGATTTGGCGCCACGGTGAAAATAGCACACGCCAATTTCTCTTTCACCACAGCGACATAAACGACCGATCCACAGACGCCAATGTGGTCACCCAACGCAGCACATGTTAGCGATTAGCACGTCTACCCAATCTGCGTCCTTTTGATTCATTTGTTTTGGTGAAAAGATTGTTTAGCAATGTAACAGCCAGTGGGTCTATCCTTGAGTTTATCCATCAGTTCCACATTCAGAGATGAGCTATGTAACTTTTCTTTATTTGTTTTAGGGGTGCATCACCTGTTTGTCTCCATGAAGACATTATCCGTCATTATGGTATTATTTTTCTTTCATTTAATCAGCTTTTGCTAAAAATGCTTATCTTTAGAAATGTATGAAATGTATTTTGGTTATGAGCTGGGTCACCTCTTCACACACCTGACTTGTAACCTGTAACCTCCCATCCGTAGTGCACCTTTAACAGCCAATGATGCAACCATTACAGGAAGCTTTCATGGCCAAAACTGTTGAGTTGGCTTTCCAGAATTATATGTCAGATGTGGCCACCAAAGCTTTTAATAAGCCTGAAGTGTAGATTCAACCAAGAACGATTTAGCCTCTTACTATCTCCTATCTCATTTTGCTCCTCATGCTAAGTCTCTCCCTCCTTCAGAGCGCTATCACCACACAATCGGCATGCATCCCACTAATGAAACTACTGCACATCGCATCAGGTTTGTCAAGTTGTGTACAGTTTTACATCATGTTTTTGTATATTTTTCGGAGAATTGTCATGTGGGAGCATGGGTGATGTGGGGTTGTGGGCTAAGCATTGCACAAAATCTTACAGCTAACCTTAAGGAGGGTTCAAATAGGGCCCAGGAGAGATTGATAAATTACTGAAACATTCATGGATGACATCTAAAACCTCTTCAGGCATGATTTTGATGAGGGAAAAACATAATAACATGTTAGAAAGCTCAGTAGAGTCAGTTTTGCATAACACTCCCTCAGATCAAAATCGATTGGGAGATATTTTTGGATAGGTCAAAACTGTACTCTCAAAAAACTTTCTTTTTGCAGTGTACAAGAATATTCAAAGTCAATAAATGCTAAAATAACTCTTGTACAGTATTAAAGTATTGTCTTACGTTCTTCGCAGTATTTGCCCTTCCACCCGGGTAGACAGGCCAGCCGCCCGTCTCTGGTGCAGGTGTAGTGCCCAAAACGGTCATCTCGTGGGGTGCACTTCTTGGAGCAGGACTCCCCGTAGTAGCTCTCGTTACAGATGAACCTGTACGAATAGCGGAGCTCTGTCTGCCTCCACAACTGCACACTCTGGGACCAGTCCGCACCCACGGCCAACTGCTTCTGAATCGCGAAGAAACTGATCAGGAGGTCAGAGCTTGAGCTATCTGTGGGAGAGAGGACATGCAGAAATCAGGTAAGGTCTCAGATAACACCCAAGTATCACAAAAATGAAAATGAACTGCATTGAAATATTTAAAAAAAATTGAGTTTTGAGACCTTGCCATGTTAGAAACATGTTACCTCATGAAAGACAGCTAGGTTGTGTGTGTTTTCTTTCATTCACACATGTTTGAGTAATTCCGTATTATTAGTAAGTCTAGATCCAGATGCATGCTTTGTGTGTTAAACATGTGTGAATGAAACAAAACACAACTCCAGGTACGCTTTTGATGAGGAAACACTTCTAACAGATCAGAAAATAGTGTAATATGGGCCCTTGATTAGAGAGTGACCAAAATTTAAATTTGTGTAAAACCAGACTGTGACTGAAATATTTTCTAAATATAGGCAATGAGTTAACTATTGATCTAAACCAAGACAAAAATGTCAGAAACTATTGAGAAACAATAACTGTAACACATTTGAACATACACTGGAATTGCTTAAAGGTTCACTATACAACTTTTCTGGTGGAGGGGTGAAGGTTTGCCTGATATGATATGGTATTAAACTTGTATCCCACAGAGACAAGCAGGTGATGTCACCAGACTAAGCTTCTGGTCAGATCTGTGGAGAGGTTTTTCAAGGTATTTTTGAACAATAAAAACACCTACAATTCATTAAATGCAAGATGCCATATTGTGGAACATGAGTAATATCTCCATGGAAACAAGCAGGTGTCAGACCTCCCACCGGAAAAGTTACATAATGCAGCATTAAATAAAAAAAATAAAAAAAAGATTTCTTTTAAACCAATCAAATGTGATTAATCTAAAGCGATATAGCATATAGTGTAATATCAGTAGTCCAGTAATCATCTGCCTGGCAACAAGCCTCATAATATAAACTCAGGATTGAAGTTTCCTCTTTGTGATTGAAAAAACAAAAGCGCATTCTGGAGTTTGAGTTTGTGGTGCTGCGGTTCCAAAGGGCGGAACAGCCAAAGGTGTAAACTACAGGAAGACGAGTCCGCGGCGTTTGGCAGCCATCGCAGTTTCTCACCGAAGACTCACAACGTTCCCACGCCAAAAATACACAAAAGGAAGTGCGATTGTGTCGGACAGAAAGAGAGAAAGGTGCACCACTCCAAACAAGGAGTGTGTGTGTCTGTGTGAGTGTGTGTAAGTATGAGAGGGGAATAAACCAGGACGAAAGCAGGACTGAAATGGGACTAAAGTAGGACTAACCCGGGGCTAAAGCAGGACTAAAGCAGGACTGAAACAGACCAAACAGGGACTAAAGCAAGGCTAACCAATAAAGTCAAATAAGAACAGAACTAGAACAAAAACAGGTACACAACAAGGACTAGATTATAGCGGAACAAACAATTGACTCTAGGACTAAAACAGGTCTGAACTAAAACAGGACTAAAAGAATAAACCAGGACTAAAGCCAGATTAAACCAAGTCTCAGATATAATAAAATCAGAACTGAACTATGACTAAACAGGTCCAAGCTCTAGGACTTAACAAGTTTAGGACTTCAAGGTTAAGGTTAAATGAACTAGAAATAAGTTTGGTCTTCAGATATAGAATAAACTGGGGTCAAACCAGCACTGAACCAGGACAAAACTGGAATTAAACTAGGATGAAACCAGGATTAAATTAACTTTAGGACTAAACTAGGTCTACTAGTGTTTCAAGACTAAGCAACTAAACCAGGACTAAGCCAGGACTTCAATCAGAACTAAACAGCGACTAAAAGACTGGTCTTTAAAACCAAGTCTGTGGGTCTAAACCAGGACTAAACAAGAACCAGGTTAGAAAAGAAATGTAATAAACTGAGTCATAAGTAAAATTAAACTAATTCGGGCTCAAAAAAAGGTCTGAACCATCATAAAGAGTCAAAGCTGGAACTCTGTGTAAGAAGAAATGGAAAATATCAGGTCTAAAATGGAACTGTACCAGGACTAAACTAGGTCTTAACAAGGATCAAACCAGGATGCAGACCTTGAACATGAACCAACACAAAACTAATCTAAACCAGGACTAAGTCAAGCATTAATAAATCAGGTCCAAGCCTAATCCTGAATATTAACCACAAGGACGCAGGTCTTAACTGGAATCAAATGGGGACTATTTTTTGAACCGGGACTAAACTAAGACCAAACCAGGACTAAACTAGTACTAAAATAGGACTACACCAGCACTATATACCGACACAAAACAGATCTAAAGCAGGATTTAATCAGGGGGAAAAAGTACACCATGTCTAACCCAGGTTTCCACAGGTCTTAACTAGGATCAAACCAGGGTCATTGGTTGGACCAGGTCTAAACCAGGACTAAACCAGGTCTAAATCAGAACTGAACCGTGACAAAGCTGTGATTTGGAACAGCGCAAAACAATTTAAAACAGGATTAACTGAGGAAAATAAACAAATAAACCATGTCAAACCCAGGCTTACTCAGGTCTTACCAAGGATCAAACCAGGAATGCAGGTCTAAAATGGGATCTGAACCAGGACTAAACCAGGACTTAACATTTATTAGCTTCAGCATTTACAATTATTTTCTGTGTAACGGTGTGAAAATATAAAACAAAAATACGACAGATAATAAGTAATGTTTATATTTTGTGCGTAATTGCGTAACAGTGGGTTCTGAGCGGAGCGCTGGTTTAACACAGACAGGGCTCCCTCGTGTGGTGTAAAAGTGCACTTACCTGCAGGTAGACTTCCATAAGGTGAATGCCAGGCCTCAATTATTAACGAGAACGAGCCCTGAGAGGAAACACACGTAATTAATTGCTTTCGTACGGCTTTGGAACATTGCAATCTACGTTTTACACATCGTAATTGACCACGTATGCGTCTGGGTTGCCAAATAACTGCCCTAATGTTATCTAAGGATCTAAATGATTTTAAACAACATAAAGAATTGCGCTGTACGACTTTGAAACACTACAAACTACATTACGAATTGATATTTTGATTTTGCACGGGTTTGGGTTGCCAAATAAGTGCCCTAATTTTATCTAAAAATCTAAATTTTGAGCAATAAACGCTAACAAACAACATAATTAATTGTTTTTGTACGAGTTTGGAACAGTGTAAGATAGGTTTTGAGGCACTGCTATTAGCTATGCGTGCGTCTGAGTTGCCAAATGAGCGCTCAAATACTACGTAACAATCTGGTTAATATTCATTGAGTTAACCAGCACTAAAAGCGTAATTAATTGATTATGTACGACTTTGGAACACTCTAAGCCACGTTTTAAGACATTGCAATAAACACTTGGCGTGCGTCTGGGTTGCCAAATGAGCGCCCAAATACTACCAAACCTGAATTATCTGCATTAATTGACCATTAATTAACAACATGAACGTGATGCTAAACAAAAATTACGAACGCTGTATTGCCCTGTTAGTGTTCTCTTACCGGCCATCCGAAGTTGAACGGTATCTGAATTGGCTTAGGTACGGTGCCGCTCTCTTTCGCGTTGAAATAGTTGGTCCCCAGCACCGGTGTCACTGAACTCCCAAATATGCAGTCCCCTGGTGACACTACCGCTTGATAATTCTTCAGGCAAATTCTGAAATAAGTCCTACAGTTCGGTTTGCAAGCGCTACCATTCGCCAATAAGCCTTTATTGTTTTTAAATTCATGCAGGTTGAGCTCAAAAACGCCTGTTCCAAAGACCTAGAAGAGAAACAAAGTGATATAGTTGTGGTAAGTAGGAAAAAAAATTAAATACGTGCTGTCAAATTGTCGAGGAGTCCTTATTGTTTTACCTGTGATAATAATGTAGTACTAAAAGCAATGGTTAAGGTGATCCAAGCTGCCATCCTCGCTTCCCCAAGGCAGCTCGCACCAACCAAAATATACCAGCCTTCACAGCAGCGCTCCGCTATTCCACACGCGCGTAAAAGTGAAAACAAAAATATTCAAAACGCTCGTATATATCCTTCTTCACTCAAAAACGAATCCTGCGTTAGTTCCTTGGTTTAAAATGTGTTTAAAATGTAAAAAGCAAGCTCCAAGTTATCCAAATTAGAGGGAAATCCACAAATGCGCCCGTCTTCTCGTTGCGTATTCCACAAACCAAGCCTTGCCGTGCCAGTTCGGATGCGCTTTGGTGATGTTATTACTACTGAGTGATCCGAGTAGCGTGTCTCCTCCCTTGTATATAGACTCCCGCGGCTCTGCTCATTAGCTAAGCCGTCAGTCAAAGCCCAGAACCCCGCCCCTTTTTACACATCCAACCCCAGAGTGGGATAATAAAGGCTAGAGCGATTCTGGCTGCTGTTGCCGTGGAAAATGCGGCAGCCATCTTGTGATTGTAAAATTCCAATGATCCGATGTTATAAAAGGTTGACATGCAGTATATTGGTATATTTATAGTCCTAATAATGCATATCTTTAAATTAAGATATAATATTTAGTTTTAAATTGTTAATCACTATGGCAACCAACCTATAAGCACATTATTGTATCATTCTGCAACTCATGGATATTTTAAGAATTTGACTATACTTGGGCTTCAGGTAAAACACAAAAAAACATTAATGCCTATTCAAAATTGTTTCAAATTAGTAAAAACAGAACATGACTATTAGATGAAGTAGAAGTATGTAAAGAGTCAAATTATTTAAGTATTTAAGATAAATTTGTAATTAAAAAGTGTAGCTCCTTGCTGGTTTGTGTTGGTGGGACGACAGCACAACATTGTACTAGCCAATATTATTTAATACAGATGGGCGAGCTAAAATAAATATTGTTCAAGTGCAGATTTTTGTTGTAATATATAAATTTACTTGTTGGATATTTTACGGTAAAGTACAATGTCATTAATGTCAAAGGCCTACAAAATTTTACAGTCACAACATGGCAGGTCAAGAACTGGATGTTGGTTGCTTTATCGGTTACCATGGTGATGATGTCTCTAGGTTTATAACATCGCTGTCGTCCAACCCCCTTCCCTTCTAACCCAACAACAATTATCCAGATTTAATTCCACTGGCCCCGCGCGCACTGCTCATTATTAACGAGCCCCTCACATCTGTTGGCGTATTTTTAGCGTGGGGGCAAAACACGAGGACGGGAACAAGGGGTAGGAAAATGAGGATCAAAATCATGAATTCAATTAGGCTCTTCCTCCTCCTCCACGCACGCGCCCCTCTCGTGCCCCACGTCACGCTCAATTGCACGCTTAATTAGCCGCTTCTCCGTGGCGCGCGCTGCTTTCTCTTATCGCCATTCCCGTCGCGCTCAGAGGTGTCACTATCACCAAAATGAAATTACAATCAGCGGTGCGTCTGTTTTGTATGAAATTACACAGCGAGGCCCACAGAGAATCTGGATCAGCTCATATAAAAACAAAAAAGGCTTTCAAATGCTCATGTGCTTGGATGTATGTTCATTATAAAGCAGGATTGGAATGATGTGACCCTATATAATATCTAATTTAGGCCATTTATGGTCATTTTTCTATACACATTTAATCTGTATTTCCAGCATTCAGGGATTTCAGGTGTAAATTTGCAGTCTTGGTTAATCTATTGTCCCTGTATACAACACTGCGCAAAATGTGCCAAGTTCAATCAATTATAAGACTTGGAAAGCTAAAGGATAACTCTCTCCATTTGGAATTTTGAACAAAAATATAGAGATACAAGAATCATACCATGCGTATAACAACGTGGTAGTTGCAGTAACAAATAAAAAGCCCTATTAGTAGCGAAATGAGGCGTTTCACACTTGCGTAAACCGTGCGTAATATGACACCAAAATTACGCACATGGCTCTGGTCGTTTCCCTATGTGCTTTTTGAGTCCATTTAAAGACAAGACCGTGGCCTATAGATTTAATCCCACGATGGCTCTGCTCACGTGACCCACCAAACCTGCTCTCGTGGGTGGGTTTTGGTGGCGCGCGCGTGTGCCCACCCACCCGTGTTTTGTACAGTTTAGCGGCAGAGCGCGTGCCTCCTATTGTCCCGACTCGTGTCTCTCTCTCCCCCCCTCCTCCTTCTTCTCTCTCTCTCTCTCTCTCTCTCTCTTTCTTTCTCTCTCTCTCTTTACCCCCTCCCTTCCCTCACCTCCCTCTCACCCTCGCGTGGGGTAAACGGGGCACGCGACCATTCAGCTGTATGCAAATTAGCTCTTTTTTACGCACAGGCGTCATTTCGTCCTCAAATCAAAGGGATAATGGTGCTGGGTTTCAGATTACATCACAACATTATATGGGCTTTTTTTTTTTTTTTTTTTTTTTTGTATTTTTACATGAGATGGGAGCTGGTAAAATGTCTAGGGTTAATCTGCGTATTCTGTGCTGTAGGTTGATAAATATAACGTGATAATATCAATAATGTTCATGTCCATGTGTTTTTATTTGGTCAATGTTTAACTCATTACAGTCTACATACATTATATTTAATCTGATGTCAAAAAATAAAACATATTCAGTTTGTAGAACAATCAAATCAAACACTAAGTAAGTCACTGGCCAGGTGTAGGCAGAAGCTAAAGGCAGAAGTGTAGGCAGAAACTAAAGCCTAGCCTATAGCCTTATCTCCAACTACAGCACATCAATGGATGTTCAACTCAAAATTAATATGACATTAATACATTTTACTACATCAGAATACTGTCATTATTCTTTCAAATAACTTTTAAAGTTATTTTGAATTGAAAAAGAGAAGTCGCTTGTTGTAGCTCATTGCAGCAACTGTTCCATAGTTGAACTCCTTTGCTTGATAAACAGTGTTCCCTCAGAGTAGTTCTTACATGTGGCCTATTGAACATACATGTACCCCTTAGATTATATTTACTTTTTCTCAGAGATACTACTCTGAGTGAACACTGCCTGCAAAGAAAGAGGAATTTCATTACGTTTGACTTTGCACATGAACTTAGTCATGTACAAGTCGACCAAATCATAGAACTAATAATATAAACAACATTTGTGGATTTTGGTTTTGGATATTTCTCATATTGATAACTTCAAAAGAAATCACAACATGCTACAGTCCATATTACATTGGCATTGGGGCAGGAAAACAATAATAAGTCTTTTAATAACTAGGTTTTGTAGTGTAGATAAATTATGGAGCTCCCTTTTAGATATTTTCTTACTTAATTACTTAATTAAAGGTGCATTTTGTAAGTTTTCTGGTGGGGGGTCTGTCACCTGCTTATCTCCATGGAGTTGTTATTACTTTGCCTGCAGTGTTCCTCAGTATGGCATTAAACATGTCTATCATTGTTGAGACAGGTTATTAGTTATCCAGTTGTAGACCAAGGAACTTTGCTGCTTGAGTTTATTCAATGCCATCAGACCATGTTACAGTTCAGATCTGTGAAGGGGTGAGTCCACTCAGTAAGAATGCATGTTATTCCAGGTTTTTCTCATTGATAAAACACTTGTAAATTAATAAATTAAGATATATAGCTTTAATTCCATGCTGTGGAACATTACAAGCTGAGCAATAACATCCATGGAGACAAGCAGATGCCAAACAAACCCCTCACTAGAAAAGTTACATAGTGCATCTTTACAACATGAATACTGGCTTCTACAACACATTGTACAATATATGAACCATAATCATTTTTCACATATAGTTCCTTATAGTGTTGTCACAATTTTAAAATTTCAAACTCGATTTCGATACTAAGGAACTGACTCAATACTCGATCCAGATTACAATACCACAATGAAGACCAAAAAGTTATACTTTTTTTTAGTAAGATAATGTAATTTGCAACAGAAATTAATTGCACTTTCTTTATGTTACCATGAGGTCTTATACTATATTTTGATAAAACCTCAAATTTTGCCATGTGAATATGATTTTTGCAGTATCAACACTTGTCCAAATGAGTATGTAGTTTTGATGTTATTTTAGTATCAATTAGCGTCTGATTTTCAATACTTCTGACAACCCTAGCCTCTTATAAGTCCAAACTCCTGTATAGATTCATATAGATTTCACACATTTGAGGACAGCTCTTTGAATGACAGTGAGACTTGGCGCTGGCTCTGCTGTATACATTCCCGCCCGGTGAATCTGATTGGTCGGTTGTGTTATTTGACCGTGGAGGGTTGGGTTTACCATCTGGCGAGACGCAGCGTTTTTGGGTCTACTGTTGACACGCAGCCACGCCCCCTTTGGCAAAAACACACCGTGATGCAATAAGAGCCGGGTGAGCGCCCTCTGTGGTGAAATGGAGACGTTACGAGTCATTGGGCGCTTTATAATGAGAGTGAATGAGAAACAGGACAGAACTGTGTAATTGTGTAATAGGTGTGTACATGTGGAGTAGGACTACTAACCACTAGTAATGAAGATTTATACTCAAGTAGAAATACAGTTATGTTGTTAAAGTGTACTCAATTACAAGTTCATGTATGGGTGCCAAACTGTACTAGTTAACACAATTTCATACACAATTTATAACCTTTTATAGTTTTGAAAATGCCATATTCGCCAAAAACAATGAATTAACAGTTTCAGTTTTGTCTTATGACGCTCTGGGAACCCTCTCCTTTTGCTCTCCATGCTAAGTCACTCCCCTTTAGAGCACCATTCTAACACAATCAGTGTGCATCCCGCTAATGAAACTACTTCACATCACATCAGGTTTGTCAAGTTGCTGTGTACAGTTTTGTGTCGTGTTTTTGTATATATTTATGGAGAATTGGCTCTATTCACACTTACGTCGCCAACCAGGAAGACGTTTTCAAACCTGCGATGACAGGTTTCCAAACATCTGGTGGGCTCAGTTTGTGGTAGTAAGTCGGATAAAATCCAAAAAATTAGAAAATGGCCCAGTTTTCTTCATCTCCATGTCATTGTAGCATTCCGTTATGTTCGGCTAATCAATAATTACAACCATACCTCAGTTTTCATCATTTCCACACTGACGCACAACTCCGAGTGCACTGGGTACAAGCGATTAGAAGAGATGAGGTGCCAAATTCAAGCTGAATCCAAACAGCACGTACGTATGCAGTAGGGATGTAACAATAACCGAAATATTGTGATATTGTATCGTCAAAGTTCTCACAATAATATCGTTGACCATCACAATATATCAAATTAAAAGTCTCTTTGCTTAAACTAAGAGTTTGGGTGCAGCAATAGCTAAAAAAAAAGACAGAGGGAACTACATAGACCATGATCCTTTGCTCCATTTCAATGTAGACAACATGAAGAAATAACAGTTCTAACACTTTTAAGTCTTAGTTCTTTGGATTAAGTCTTGTCAAGACAAAAAAGTATTATAGTATCATATAAACAGTTTTGTTAGCCTCCACAAAATATCGCAATAAATATCGTACTGTGAGATGTATATTGTGAAAAATTTCGTACCGAGAGATTTGGATATTGTTACATCCTTAATCGTGAGCCTCCCCACCATACTGTGAGCTTTCCCACGATATCACAATAAATATCGTACCGTGAGGTTCATACCATGACGATATCGTATCGTGAGACTTTAATATCGTTACAACCCTAGTATGCAGTTTTCAGTTTAACTACACCGGAAGTTGTCATTGCATGTTTCTGAACGTCTTATTGGTTTGTGACGTAAGCATGAATAGAGCCGACTGTCGTGTGGGAGCATGGGTGACGAAGGCCCGTGGGCAGAGCTTTGCACAGAATCTTACAGCTATTCGTAAGGAGAGTTTGAATAGGACCCAGGAGAGATCACTAAATTACGGAAACATACATGGATGATGTCTAAAAACTCTTCACGCATGTTTTTGATGAGAAAACCTTAAACCTTATCAGGAGAAATAGAAGACCACAATGTAAATTAATTATACTTTAGTTTATCTCATGTTTACAGACCACAGATTGTCTTACCTAAAAACAAAACAAAACAAAACAAGAAACAGCTCCATAAAAGTACAATAAAAACTTTTAGAACCACAGGAGAGAGTGGGGCCGGCCTCCGTGTTGTTTTTGGGATGTTTAGAGTCACTTTGAACTCTGTAAATGTTTGTGTTCATCTGTTGTTTTCTTATGGTAGTCACGCTCTCTGTCTCTCTCTTCCTCCTTTTTCTCTCCTCCCCCCTCTCCTCTCTCTCCCTTATTCCCTCTGTCCTTTTCTCTTCCTCTCCTTTCACTCTATCTCTCCTCTTCCTCTCGTTCTCCTTTCCCCTCTCTTTTGCCTGACCTTACCTCACCAATAACTCCTTTCTTTCTATGTCCACTCTCCCCATTCTCTATCCCCTTACTCCTCCATCCCTTCTCCCCCTTTCTCTCCCTCTCCTTTTGGTCCACTCCTCTATCCTTCTCTCTCTTCTCTTTTTTCAGTATTGGATGAAGCAGTGGTGCTGTTGTAAATAGACTAATAATTACTCGTCCGATAAGCCCACACCTGTTATCTCCTCTGTCCCCTGCCCGTCTGTTCCTCCTTTCTCTCCCTCTCTCCCCTCCCTCTCTCCTCTCTCCTCTTTCCTCCCTCACCTGTTGTCTCATGTCCCTCCACAGACTACATGTCCGTGCACACGTCTCTCCTCGTCCTTTGCCTGTCTGTTCCCCTATAGCATGTCTCCGTCTCTGTCCCTCCCTCCTTTTTTCTCATGGACTGTATATATAAATGGACATAGCTAATCTGCTCGCCACCCCGTTCTAAATATGAAGTGAGCATGGGCGTGTTTCTGGCTCCATTGACTCTGGCTCCAATTGACTTTACATTGAAAAATTGTCGCCTGTCTCTCTGTAACTGCTGCGGTGAGAATCGTCATTTTGGGTCTTAAATTTTACTAAATTTACCCGCTCTACATGATCCTGGTGTTTTTATTTTGTTTCCAAACTAATCCGTCTAACCACTGGCCTCGTGAGCTTCATTTGACTGGAGCTGAACGCTTTGAGAGACGTCATACTCTCGTAGTCCACTTCTTTATACAGTCTGTGCTCCCTCTTTTGTCTCCCCCTTCTCTCACTGTGGTAGAGTTGTGGATGGACCTATTGACACACCTGTTGTCTCACGTGTCCTCTGTGTCCCCGCTCACGTCTCTCTTCGACTATTGTCCGTCTGTCTGTGACTCTGTTGACTTTACGCTGTCCAAAGCCTGTCGTTTGTCTTTCAGTGCACTGATTTAAGACCATATATGGACCACGGACACTTCTATCAGCCATCACACGCGTCCAAAGAGAATCCATCCGCTCGATTCAATTGATACTTTGCAGCTGGTGTCATCAAAGTTCTCTGGGCGTGGGATGCTAACTGTAAGCTCTGTTACTCAAGTTAGACTTTAATCTGATCTTTATTTTAACACAATGTGGTGACACAACAGGTGAGCTGATTTGCGCTGTTAAACAAGTCTCTCACATAAAATTGCAGTCACAAGCCAACAGTTTTCAGTTAGTCACTCTCACCTTTTTGTTGAAAATGAAACACCTAAACACTAACATGAACATTCGTATTGATCACTGGTTCCTGAGTTTCCAGACAATCTAAAAACCTTTTTGGTAGTTATTGCTAATGTGTGCATTGTGTCTCTGTGGTAACTTCTATATTTTAAACGTATGTGTTCATTTATCCATCCTTCTCCCACTCAGATCTTGGATATGACGTTATGTCCACAACCATTATATTATGTTTTGTGCGTCCAACGTGGAGAAAACTGTGGACAGTAACCGGAAAATTGCTGTTGCTTCAGCATTGGCCGACTACCAGGCACTCCAAAATAAGTTTGTGCTTCAACTACACAACCTCGATGAACAATTCACTATAAATAGTATAATTCAGTATATTAGTGAAAGTGTTGGTGTCCTGTGATAGTAGATCATTTTGGCACATTAGCTTGCAGGAAATAGGCTAAAAACATGGGTGACATCAACTACCAAACCCACAGGCAGTGATACAGACGCAGTAAGTGCTGCAGTGATACAGACGCAGTAAGGTGCTGCAGTAATATGAGGGACTGAAATTCTTTTAAACCACCAATGCATCTAAACACAATGAAAACAGTTCTTATAACAAGTGACACTGGGCGCAGCCATCGTGGATTCTATCTCGGAATTCTTGCTCGATCTCCTCCGAGCTCTTCCGAGTTCCGCTGTCTGAAGAAAAGAGGTGTGTCAGTGTTTGACACTAGGCAATATCTTTGGTCCTCCGAGGTCGATGGAGAATCAAACGTACCATTATATCTTGTGATTATAAATGGGATGATTTATAGAATTGACAGTACGCAATAGCCTATCTATCTATCTATCTATCTATCTATCTATCTAGATAGATAGATAGATAGATATAGATCTTTTTTTTATATTAGAAAAAGTAAAAAAACAAAAAAATGAAAATGTTTGCCGTCTAAAATATTAACATTATATTAATGGGTTTCAGCTTCCTAGTATTATAATATAAATGCTTTTGAAGTGTTTGCCCATTAGAAAGATATAATATTTAACATCATCAGTCGCTATGGGAACACATGTAATTTCTCATCATTCTGAAACCCATGGATATCAGTAACATCTGGTGTATGTTTTATTTAATACCAATCTTACCTCTTTATCACTGTTTACAGTTCAGACACAAGTCCCATAAAAAGTGTGACTATAATGGTTTATTATGGCTCAGGAGCTGATAAAACTCCACTCTCTCCACTGTAGCCGCGATGCTAGCATCAGAAGCACTTTTATAATGGGGCTACGCTAACACGCGAACGCATATCAGTTTTATCTGTGCAAGCTGGACAATGCTGCTTTAATGGACGTTGCTAAGATGCAGAGTGGATTTTTTAATAACATCTTTTATATTCTCTGCACAGATGACTTGATATGGCAACATGAGAGCCAGGATCACCAATGTAAGTCAGTTTTAAAATAGCCGAATTAGTTTTGCATGGATTATTGTCATTTTAGGAGTTACTGAAAGAGGGGGTAATCTGCAAATTCAATTAATGAATTATTTTGAGCTTTCAACTATGTTATCAACTTATTCCCTTATCAAAAACATGCCTGAAGAGGTTTTAGATGTCATCCATGCTGATTGTAATGTGATAGTGCTCTGAAGGAGGAGTGACTTAGCATAGGGAGCAAAGGGAGGGGAGCCTCAAAAGCAAACCGTATAAAACATAAAAGGTAACATGGTGATCTATTACGTGTTAGCAGTTGATAGAATTAAAATACCCCCTCTTTAAAGACACACTGTGCAATTTTTCTGGTTCAAGGTACGTACCTGCTTCGTCTCATAAATAGTTTATCACTTTGTCTGGAATGTTCCACGGTATGGCATTAAACGAATCTATCTTGCATTTATTCAATCAATCACTGGTGTTTTTTTAAATACATTCTTACTGTGAGCTAGGTTGTCTTTCCACAGATTTGATGATATGTTTAATTCCATACTGTGGAACATCTGGGGGAAAGCAATAACATCTCCATGGAGACATACAGTACTTATGCCGCATTCTATTGAATGTTGGTAGTGGATAAATCCCAGTCAGTTCTCCCGATACCCGTTGTAAATGCATTCCAAGTTTAAAGGGACAGTCTGGAATTTTGGACTTAGGACCTAATTTCCTAGTGAGCCAGAGTGTTGGAGATGTGCAGAGACAATTTTTTAAATATTCCATCCAGTCCTTGTATTTGCAGAGGTCGCTGGTCTCTCCACAAAACACCTGAAGGAAAACGCCAGACTGTCAATGTAAATGTCTGTGTTGATAGAATAATGTAAGTAAAACTAACCTGCATCACATAAATTGTCACATGTTGAGGGACTATTTTCTCATATATCAGTACGCCGCTGATATATGAGACAACTCACTGTTGCTGCTGCTCAGACTTAAATCCTTCACATGCAAGGTTGGTTTTACTTCTAAAATGATTCTTTCAACACTCGAGAGATTCACATCAGTAGTCTGGCATAATAACAGATTTGCTTCAGGTGTTTTGTAGAGTGGTTAAGACTAAGATTTTTAGTGGCAGGATAACTATGGCCATTGACATGCACTAGCCTAGCACCAGCGACCTCTGCAAATACAAGGACTGGATGGAATATTTAAAAAAGTGTCTCCACATGTCTCCAATACTCTGGATAACTAGGAAATGAGGTCTTATGTCCAAAGTTCTGGATTGTCCCTTTAATGTTAATTTTGTTATCTTTATTTTTATGTTTTTTATGTTAGCAATTATGGCAGTTTGACTATTACATGTTCAGAAATCCACCCGACTCAGTTTGCACCAAACTAGCCTGAGTTTGTGTTTCAGAACCCCGATTTGGTTGACTTTTCCATTGCACTTTCTCTAGGTGGAGGTTGGTTTTCAGCGAGTCCCAAGCACAATAGAATGCAGCATTACATAGCTTTAATATATGGATGAAAATATATTGTTAAAGTTGTTTTTTGTGTAGTCAAGAAAGAAATTTTTGTTTGGTGAAAGTGAATGGACTTTAAAAACACAGAGTAGCGATTCTGGATTGAGGTGAAGACAAGCCCTTTCACAAGCCCTCGAGAGGATCACTGATATTCAAGCTGAAAAGACAATCTAGTTTTAACAGAAGATAGATCGAGCTACAAATATTTGCACCAAACCTTCTATTTATTTACAATGGCCAAGCAGGAAAGCCATGTATTTCCCTTATATGGACAAGAGTTTACTGTTTGATTACAAGCCTGAATTGTGAAGACTTAGAAAGATACACAAAGACGGCAAATGTTTTTTTCCCTTTATACACGATAATGGAAGTGAAGGGTTGTTGATTTGAACCTCGCTTGAGCACGTACTGTTGTTGTGTCCCTTGGCAAAACATTTCAACCTCATTGCTCGCTCCTATCCTAGTTTTATAGCTGCAAAAACGTTTAACAAATGGTACTTTACTTCTATGGGGTATTAACTGATAACACATAACATTTAGGTCACTGCTACTTTTTTATCACTCTCGCTTCAGAGCTCTATCACAACACAAGGCTTGTCAAGTTGTTGTGCAGAGCTTTGATCATACTTTTGTATATTTATGCAGAATTGTCATGTCGGAGCATGGGTGACGTAGGCTTGTGGGCTGAACATTGGACGGAATGTCTTCAGGCATGTTTTTGATGAGGGAACAATGTTATAACATGGCTAAAAGCTAAAAAAAATACATTTTGCACAATATCTGTTCTTTAAAATAAGTACGAAAAGTATCAAGCACACAAATCCAAATTAAAAACTAGTCAGATCAATTCAAATCAGGAATATAAACAAGCTATTTAAATTATTTGTTCTTTGCAGTGTGGATTCCTTTGTTACAAATATATAACTCCAATCCCTGTAGCTCTATTTATAACCTGCTCCACTGAAAACCATTGTATCCTGGACTGTCTCATGCCATGCCAAACAGCAACTGGTGCCTCCCTCCTCTCCTCCCTCTCCTCACCCTCACCCCACTCTCTCTCCTCCTCTTCCTCTTCTCCTTCCTCTCCCAATCTCTCTTTTGTTACCTCCTCTCCTTCCCCTCTATTCTCACTCTTCTCTCACCTCTTTTTCTTCATCCCCTTGCCCTCTCTCATCACTCTCCTCCTTCCTCTTTCCTTCTCCTCCTCCTCTCCTCTATCTTCTTCTCTCCTCCCCCCTTAGCCAGCCTGTGCAGACCCATGCTGGGGCACTGCATGCATCAGGTCGCCCCATCAAAGGGCTCTCTCGGTGGGGTACGGGGGAGCAGACAGCAGCCTCTATCCTCCAGGACTTTGAAGACAAGCGGATGAAGAAACGTCTACTGCGCTTCCCTCTGTCTGCTCTGCTCCTCCTGTGATCCTGGTTTGATCCTGGTCTGATCCTGGTCTGGTCCTGCTCAATGGCAGCACCAGGGGGGTAGCCAGGGTGGCCAGGGTCACTTATTTATAAATGCCCTTGACCCTGCAACTGGTCCTGCCAGGTCTCAGGGCTACTCTACAAAGGAAATCCTTGAATAAATAAAAAGAAAAATGTATTTTGCAATAGAACGTTTTGGTTACCTGCCAGTTCTAATTGGTTCCACAATTGTTTAAAGGAGATGTATGCATTTGTCCGCTATATATACGAACAGTCAAAGGCTTGGACACTCTTTTTCATTTTGTTTCTTCTTTATTTACATGATTATTTACACTGTAGATTTTCACTGAAGGCATCAAACATATGGACACATATGGAATGTAGCAAACAAAAAATAAACTCAGAATAAGTCGCCCTTTAGTTGCCCTTTGCTTTGAGCCCTGGTTTGCACTTTTAGCATTTCTTTTAAAAACCATTTCAGGAGACTTCATCACGAAGCTCACTGAGAGAAGGCCAAGGGTTTGCAGCACCTTCGACAAAGCAAAGGGTGGATACTCTGACGATTTGAATATAAAATATATTTTAAAAATAGTTAAGTTATTTATCTTTTTTCTCCACAATTTATCCTCGTCATATATTTGATTCCTTCTGCATGTATATAAAAAGCAGAAAATAGGAAACATTCAAAGATATAAAAACACTGAATGAGAAGGTGTGTCCAAACTGACTGGAAGTGGTTATAATAATAATACTGCTGATTCACAACATAACTTACCTGAATCATTTCCCTATTGTACATTCATAACTATGATGAAACTAAAAGCCAGGAACAGTCCGTGAACTTCAGCTCCTTCCTCTGCACCTCTTGAGTTTGACGTTTTATATTTTTGTTTGTGGATTTTCAGGAACATAACAGTGAAGAGAGAGTTCCTGTTCTCACCATTCTAAGAGGTTTTCTCATGGATCAAATGTGTGTGATCTGTCACATAGGAAGTGTAAACAAGAACAGCAGAGAAAGAGAAAGAGAGAGAGAGATGGAGAGGGGGGCAAAGAGGAAGAGAGCGAGAGGGAGAGGGCAAGGGCCGAGAAGGAGGGGGGCAAAGAGGGAGAGAGAGAGAGAAGGGGGTGTTGAAGGAAACGGGTGAAATGGGGAAGAGATATGGAGGAAGACAGAGAAAGAATGAGAGAGAGATAGCGGTAAAGATGGAGGAAGAGAGAGAGAGGTAAGGATAAAGATGCAATAAGAAAAAGAAAGAGCAAGAGGGAGAGAGAAATGGAGAAGTAAGGACAAGAGGAGAGAGAGGAGGAGAGAAAGAGAACGAGAGAGAGACAAAAAGAGGGTTTGGGTGAAAAAGTGAGACTGAAAGACGGAGGAAGAGAGAGAAGAGTTTAGTGTCTATTGTTGTGAGTGGAATGTGGAGAATGCATTTGTATTAAACATGAGTCTGACGTCAGGTTTCCTCTGATAGAACAGGTGACAGAGCAAGTTTTACAGTGCACCTGACAGCAACAGGGTCCCAAGGGTGCCTCCCACAACTGTATCCCTCCAAACTCAACTGAACTCTATAGTCTTTTAATTAAATAAAGCTGTAACGTATTTTAGTTTGTTAGCTCATGTCCAACCTGGATTATAAACTTGTAAAGAGTATCTGTTTCATTTAGAGACATGGTTTTGTCCTCATCATGTAGTTTCCTCATCAGAAACATACCTGGAATTTAGTTTTGTTTTATTCACATGTTTAACAAACCCTGCACATTTATGGCTGAAATATAGTTCTACTTCGACTCATTGCGCACTGCCGCCTTCGCCTTGTTGCCGGTGTTTTTGATTTATGGATCTGTGTCGAGGTCTTTACACCACAAAAGAATTCACCGCCACAATGCTAGGAGGCTAGGATGTGTTACGTTCATGTACAAACAAAATGAAGCGGCAAAGCGGAGTACTGGAAATGTATATAGAGCAGATGTAGTGAGGACCAATCACAGCCCTTATTGCCCTTACTCATATATAAAAATACTATGACTTTATAAGTACAATTTATCTTAAAAGTCATACATATTGCAAAAATCTAGGATATATTTGGTACTGTGGTTTAAAGACTTGAAATGACTTTAAGCTCAAAGCAGACGACTTTGACTTGACTTGATTTGACCAGAGACTCGAGACTCGACTTGGACTTGCCTGTATTTGACTTGGGACTTGACTTGGACTTGAGGTCAAAGACTTGAGACTTACCTGAGAATTGCAAAACGATGACTTGGTCCCAACTCTGTCAAAACATAGTTAGAACATTTTGGAGGTGCATGTTGGTCCATGCAGACGCTCTGTGGAGGAGGTTCATGGCGACGCAGATGATTTGAAGCATGACCATAAATTGGGCTTTAGACAGAGTTCTTCTTTCAAACAGAAAACACTTCACCTTGTGATGTCATGTGGTTATACAGGAAGTGCTTCACTGTGTTTTAAAACTCCATTAACCAGACGATTTCAGCTCTTGAATTGTTACTCTCTTCTAGCCTGATTCATCAGCTGGTTTCACTTCGTAGAAACTGTCTGACCTCGCAGCGTTAGAATTCGTTTGCTCGATGGTAGGTGGGAACTTTTTTTAATTTAACCAATTGCTGCTATTTGGTCGTGACGTATGTAATGCACCGCTAACAGGACTTACTGGTATATTAAGCTTTTCCCAAATCCCGTAGGAAGAAGGACAATAACGTCTTTCCCCTTGATAAAATTCACCAAACATTCTCTTTGTTCCGGCTTTAAATCCTCGATCTCGGGAATTGTAGCCAACACAGAATGTATGACTCTTCGCAGATTGGCTGGTGCCCAAACTCACATTTCCGGGGTTTTTGCAAACCATCTAGTGTATTCTGATTCCTGACCTACTCGCTGGAGAGAAATGAAATTAAACAGAGGCACTAGGTGGCATCAGCCTGACTAAATCTCTACAGAACTAAAGGTAAAAGGTAGCTGTTAACTTACCACTGCATGACATCATGAGGTGGAACGGAGCATTTTGAGCTGTGTATTTCTCGAGTCGGTTTTGTGTAATATAGGACCTGTGATATTTCAGTAGTGTTTGTTTATCCTTCTGACCTCTGCTGACCTCCACTTGTTTTGTTGTTGTATTTTGCACAAAGACTCAATCTGATTATGGTTTTATTCGGTTAAGTCTAAACTGTCTCCCCCTGTGACCCCACTATGATAGTCCTTTATCTGTGCTCAGAGAGAGGGAGGGGAGAGGGGGTTTAGAGAGAGTGGGAGAAAGAGAGAGAAGGGAGAGAGAGAGAGAAGAGGAGAGTAAGAGAGTAAGGGAGAGACACACACACACACAACTAGAGACAGAGAGAAAGATGGAAAGAGGGTTGAGAGAGGAAGGAAAGAGTGGAGGAAGGAATGGAGCGAGAGAAAGATGGAGAGAGAGAGGATTTGAAAGAGGGAAGGAGGGATAACAGAGGAGAAGGGAGAGAGAGAGAAAAAGCTGGAGGAAAAAAAAGAAGGAAGAGAAGAGGGGAGGTTGATATAATGTTGAGATGGGGGAAAGAAACAGAGGAAGAGTTGGAGATGGAAAGAGAGACACAGAGAGAGAGAGAGAACAGAGCTAGAAGGATGACAGATGACAGAAAGATGAAGGGAGATCGAGGCAGGAGGAGAGGGACAGAGGGAAAGAGACAGAGAGAACAGGAGAGAGTGAGAGCTAGGAAGAAAGATGGAAGAAGAAAGAGAAAATAAAGAGAAAATCAGAGAAGAGAGAAAGTTAGGGGGAAAGAGACTAAGAGAGGGAGCCAGAAGGGGAGAGAAAGATGAATAGAAAGAGAAGAGAAGAGGAGAGAGATGGTCATGGAGATGGTGAAGTAGAGTGAAAGAGAGAGAGGTAGAGAGAGAGAACTAGCCCTGTTAGCATGAGCAGGGTGGAGGTTCACAAACGCAGACTGTTGATCAGGATTACAGCGTCTGACACTAATCTCATTGTGCTGCAGATTTAGACTGTGCACTTCACTCTCTCCTCTCACACGCGATGGACACCAATCCTCCTCTCACCCCTCATCTGCCACTCTCTCCTCTCATCTGCCCCTATCTCTCCTCATTTGCCCCTCTCTCCACTCATCTGCCCTTCTCTGCCCCGATCTCTCCTCATCTGCCCCTCTTTCCTCTCACCTGCCCCTCTCTTCCCTCGTCCACAGAGAGAGGGCAGCTGACGGACATGCCACCAGAAAAGCTATTGATACTTTGTTGTGACATCATGCCGGGTGTTATACATGTATGATTTTCAGTATTTACCATGGTGACATAATGCACACAATGGACAATTTAGTTGTTGTAGTTCCAACCAAATAATCTCTTTCTGGTCAGTTTGTGTAAAAACAAAACTCAGATTAGTGTAACAGAGCTTCAGACAGAACATGCCCACAGTTAGCATCACACCCTCAGGGAATACATGCATCCTGAATTTTGGACTTCCCATCATCGCGCAATGCATACTGGGAAGGATCCTCTGAAAAAGTGAGCATCAAACCGCCATGTTTGTTTTCCCAGTGGGATGTGTCTATTGTCAAAGCCGATCTTTTCAAGTCTTTTGAACCATATCGCTTTTGTTTCTGGTTCTGATATTGTCATATTTTAGTTATGGGATTTTGGTTGTTGGATCCTAACAACGGAAAACGGCTCAAGAAATGGGCTTCGGAAGGTTGCCAACTCCATAACTGCAAAAGGGAATCAGATCGGTGTGACTGCAAACCTCTGTTCAAACTGTTTCCCTTCCTAAAGGAACTGAAAAATAGTGAAAGGTGATGGACAGTATTGATACACAGGCTGCCTAAAAAATCATCCAGAGTTTGCAGCAAACATATTGTATGTGGAGCGCCATCAAAGCAAAATCCCATTTGAGGTACAGAAGACAAACAGGCTGAGCTCGCACTTTCTTGTTCAACTGGGTTTACACCAACATCACGTCTTGGTCTCTTTGCAGTGGAAGGTGTTTCTTGGCGAACAGCTGGTGCCTTTCGCCTTGGTGTTGACTTTTTAAATTTGTAACCAAGGTTGAGCGAGGGATTCGGATTTTGCTTTGTTGGTGCTCCATATACTTAATGTTCGCTGCAAACTCAGGATGATTTCTTAGGCAGCCAAGGGTTACCCTTTTCATCCTTCCTGTGCTTTTCACTATTCCGTTGGGAGGGGAAACGGTATGAACAGAGGTTTGCAGTCACACAGATCTGATTCCCTTTTGCATTTATGGAATTCGCAAACTTCCGAAGCCCATTTCTTGAGCTGTTTTCCGCTGTTAGGACATCCAACAACCACACAATTACAATGTCCAAATCCCATAACTAAAATACAACAATATCAGAACCAGAAACAAAAGCGATATGGTTCAAAAGACTTGAAAAGATCAGCTTTGATAATAGACGCATCCCACTGGGAAATCAAACATGGCGGTTTGATGCTCACTATTTTAGAGGATCTTTCCCAGTATGCACTGGTAGATGACTGGAAGTCTGAAATTCGGGATGCAAGTATGGGGAGGACATCAGCAGAAAAGTATCACTAATGTAGCTTTAACTCCACAACCTTTAGTGCCACTAAGTTAATCCAAAGCAGTGGGGCCCATCTCCAGATTTAGCTTCACTGAATAATTTGATTTGTTGTACATGTTTTGGATTGACGAAGGAAGCCAACCAGACACAGGTAGAACATCCAAACTCCACACAGAAAGGGCCCAGTGATGCCTTGGATATAGAGATGAGGAGATGAACCTATACCTTCTTTCACAACTTATAGTTAGTTGCCAATGTGAGCCATTGTTATACAACTTTGACAGTTTTACAACAAGATCCAATGTATTTGAGCCAAACATTTGTGAATCTTTCGCCGTAGAGAGACGTTTCCTCTTCTTTTACACTTAAGCCTCACACTGAATAAGTCTCAGTGCTTTTATCAACTTCAGCCCCTATATTTAGATTCACGTTTCCATGGAGACGCTGCAAATGTGGCAAATCCATAATGTGGAAATATCTTGTAGACATTATATACACTTCTACTGATGACACTGGAGCTTTATGGTGCACACTGCTATGAAACTATTTGACTTTTTTTTATTTACTGAAGTTAAAGTGCACTTAACAGATCCATAGATTTTTTTGACTTGGTTTGTTGGGATGGAACCTGTGGTGGCAGTTTGTGGAGAAAAGAAGAAAACAAAAAGTCATCATCTGTCATCAATTCCATCCAAAATGCAGAGACCATTTACAAGAAAGGCATTTTTAGGAAGGAAGACCTGTTGTGCTTGTGTCTGCAATAATCTAATATTCATCTACAATATTCATGTAAAATTACAGTGCCCAATGGAAGAGGACGTCACTGTAAACGTCATCACAACAAAAAGCTGTGAACTTGTTGGCCGCACCTATTGACAGCTGCACATTGCACTAGTGAAAAGTTGATTTTGCAGAATAGGTGCTTTAACAAAATAAAGGTGTTGTCTTTCATTTTATTTGTTAAATCACGACTATTGTGTAATTTAGACATGTTCTGACTGTTGTTAACATTATAGTTATGATTTTTTTAGTAAAATCTCAAGTATAATAATGTCAACTAGAGAAATTAGTTTAAACCGTCATATACACTTTAAATTAAGTTTATATTTTCCAGTATTTTAACTGGATTTCCCCCTTCTACTGAAAGGCCATTCAAAAGAAAAACAAACCTTGAAGCTACTAAAATATATAGGACAATTAAGTAATAAAATGTAAAAAAATAAATAAAAATAAAATAATAATGATTAAAACCAAACCGCTTCAACACCTCATTCAAATTGGGGCCAAACTAGGACTAAAACTGTAACCAACCTGGACTAGGTCAGGCTAAACTAAGTCTCCACCATGACGTAAGCAGGTCACATGTGAGCGTTTTGAGCGCAGACACACAAAGGCACGTCCATATTGTCCTGTTGTTGGTACTAAAGGCCAGGTCACTGTTGGAGCTTCAGTGTTAACTGTAAACATGAGACGGCAGAGAGATCAGCAAAGACGAGAAAATATATTCCAAAACACAAGAGAGAGAAAGAGATAGGGGGAAAGAAAGAGAAGGAGAGAGAGAGCGCACCAAATGTCAAAAGTGACGTTCCTTTTGTCCTTTTGACCTTTAATTTTCTGAAGCATTAAAGATTCACTATGCAACTTTCTTATGGAGAGTCTGACATTTTAACAATGCAGTTATTATCACATTGCCAGAAAAGTCTAACACTGTGCAGCAAAATAGATTCTTGTGATATTTGTGAGTTCACAAACTCACAAGAATCCATCTTGAGAGAAGGTTCAGCAGTGAGTGGACCAATCACATAGTAGCATTGAGGGTTGTGTAGAGTCCAAAACAAACATGGCGATGCAGACAGATGTACTTCAGCCTATTTTATAATACAGACTTTTTCTGATAAATTTGCAGGAAGGAAGCTCTTTGTGCATTTGTGGACCAGGAAGATCCCAGTGCTTTTCTCTCAACTGAAGTTTGATTTTTCATCTTGTTGCGCTGTTGTGGTGTTTTCTCCAATCCTTGACCAATCAGACTCAAAGTATTTGTCATGGCTTTCTGCTTTTCATGATCTCTTTCAGTGAGAGCTGTTCCAGATTGATTGTGTTGAACTCACTTCAGAGTGACACACATCAATCTGCCGTTACGTAAAAGGAGATTACAGATGAGACCATGCATTCCTACACTGTGATCGGGTTTGCCTTTCCACAGATCTGGCTTGTAACTTCATGATGTCGCCTATTTGTCTCCATGGATATAGCTTCAATGCCTTTCTGTGGAAAAATCTACAGGCAAAGCAGTCACAGAAACCCACAGAGACAAGTACACAGCCGACCCTCAGCTAGAAAAGTTACATCTACACCTTAAGTGGTTTAAAATGACTTCAGAATATTTATGTATGCAAGTACTTTTCAGCAGTTCGGATTTATTACTGTAATTTATAGTTTATTGGAATAGTTCTAATGTGTTGCAGAAAAAGGTATAGATTAAATCAAGGTAAAGAAGTGTTCTGAATTCCAATAACTTAAAATATTCTAGCCAAACTCTGCAGCTTTTTCAGGTAACATAAACCTTTCGATTCTAAGTAGTGCTAACCTCTTAACCTGTGCTTGATCCTGTTCTCAGCTCTGTTCTTTTATAACGACTTCTGCAGCCCTCCTCTGGTCTTTCTTTTATGTCGCCAACTTCCTTTAAGCTCAGGGACCCCGCTAGCCCTGGGACCCCAAGTCACTCCAGCCCCATAAATCTAAAACTATACCCCCATTAAAGGCGCTGTACCTGATTTTTACTGTCTTAAAAACGCGAAAAACAGAACTAGTTCATTTGAAATGGTTTGCAATGTTCCAAAGTTATTACTCACTTACCTTCTGCACTCTGAGTATCCCAGTTATTCACCATGATGAGTTTTTAAGCACTTTTTAAAATCCTCAGAGATCAGAGTGGAGTTTTGCTGTGATGGTTTTGCTCAAATACGTAATAAGTTGCACTGTGTAACTTTTATGGTGGAGGGTCCGTCACCTTCTTGTCTCCATGGAGATGTTTGAGATGCCTGGTATACAGTATTATCACCCTGCTTACAGTATGAATGCATGTATTTTATTGAACTCTATGAGCAATAAAAAACCCTGTAATTTGTTAAATGTATTGTCTAACTTTTCTGCTTGTATGGAATGGAACTTTTATGGAACTTTTCTTTTGCTTTGTATGGAATGTTTCACAGTATGGCATTAAACCTTTCTATCTTGCACAACAAACCAGACCAAGTTATCTGAGAGCAAATCCTTCTCAGAGTCAGAATGTCTGTTTTTCTTGGTGTTTTTGGGCTCTAAAACCACCTGTAATTGAATAAATGTAAGGCAGAGTTGTTTAATGTCATACTGTGGCTGAGTCCTGCACTGGGTCGGGTACTCGCAGGGATCGGGCAGATAGTTGCTGAAACGGGCAGGTTTTAACATTCTGGAATTTTACAGGCGGGTAGTGATTACACACAGGCGGGTCAGGACTAAATCAAGACTAAACCAGGACTACATCAAGACTAATCTTAGACTTAAGAGAGAGAGAGAACCCCGAGCCAGCAGGGTGTCCGCAAAGCGTGATCGGGCGACGGCTGCGCTCACCTCTGTGCGACCAGGAGCTCTGCACCGGTCCTTTTGCCTGCGGTCACCCTACGGTCTACACGGATGCACCTCCAAGCTCGTCCCGACAGTGAGTCCTGGTTCAGTTCTGGTTTAGTCCTGGTTTAGACCTGTTTTAGTCATAGTTTAGTCCTGGTTTAGTTCTGGAATCAGTTCTAGATTAGTCCTGGGTTAGTCCTGGTTTAGCCCTAGTTTAGTCCTGGTTCAGTCCTTGGCGTGTTCGGCACAAAAGTTGAGCGTCTCGATCAATGTTTCTTCTGCTCAGTAATTAATGCCTATGAAGTGATGATGTATTTTTGACAGTTGAGTTGCGTCTGTTCATATTTGTACTGAAGAAAGCATAACCATTTCATTTCAATTCGTGATTGTAATTCTTGAAATCATAACTTTTCAGTTCATATTCTGATTGATGCTTCAGTTAGAATGCATTTAATTTGTGTGTAATTTATCAGGGGCATGGACGGGTAACGGGTGGAATGTTAACGGGTCCAGGCGGGTTCGGGTTTAACTTTGATAAAATCATGGGTTAACGGGCGGGTGCGGTGCTGTACTGCGCGGGAGCGGGTCTCCAAAAATGAACCCGTGCAGGACACTGTACTGTGGAACATTCCAGGCAAAGCAATGACATGTCCATAGAAACAAGTTAACAAACCCAAAAATTACATATTGCATTTAAGTTTAATGTCGTACTATGAAACGTACTATGAAAACAAAGGAATAACATCTGCATAAAGATAAGCAAGTGGCAAACCCTCTACCTCAATAGTTGCTTAGTGCAGCTTTAAGACTCCAAATCCCAGCTGGTTTTCAAACATAAACTGCGGTGTGTGGAGCATGTGCAGTATTGGCCCCTTGATCATTGTAACAGGCGCACATCAGGCATCTTAAATACATCAGATAGACCACTGCTGTTTTATATGGGATTAAATGTGCTGCCTGCTACATGCACAATCCGCGTCACCTGCCTCTCAGTGGGGAGAAAGGTCAGCCTATAACATGTGCACTGTAAAAACAGATCGAATTACGTAAAGGGCTTATATTACACTTTTTTCAGATCTATATAATGTTATTTCCACATCACAAACATACCTGGAGTTATACATGTTTAACACACACAAAAAAACTGCATATATAAGCTGTTTTACTCTCAAAAAAAAAAAAAAAAAAAAAAAAAAAACACTCAGTAAGCACACTACTTTGTTTTAAACTTAATACACTTTGACTTGTATCATTTGGATAATTTCAGCCCTGGAATTGCCAATCTTTACTAAACTAAACATAAATGGTAGCTCTTGAACTATCACTTCATGACATCACAAGGTGGAACAGAGCATTTTGAGCTTTTGATAAGTGGAGAGACTAATAATAAAGGATTACTCAGACGTGTGAATGAAACAAAACACAACTCCAGGTATGTTTCTGATGACGTAACAACAACTCTGATTGACGCATACTGCCATTGCATCCTTGGGCAAGACACTTCACCCACTTTATCTCATTATTTTATGTCAGTTTACTTCAGGGCAACTGTGACAATATAGAAGAAGTATATTATTCACGTTAGTGCTTTGACAAACTTCTAATTTGTGAAATATGACAACTAAAAAAACAAAAAGTCGTCATGTTTTAGATTTTCTTTATTTTCTTATTATGACAGTCAGAGATCAAAAACAGATTTATGGTGGAGCTAAAAAGTAATCTCAATGTTTTCGTTATTTTAAATGGTCATAAAAAGCATAAATCTGTCTTTACTTTCATGTTCACTTGACCTGCTCTGCTCTCTGTGTTCTCTGTGTTTGTTCAGCCCTGAGCAGTCCTGGACGTCTGGCTCTCCACCCCCTCTCCTCTCCTGCCCGCGGCCCGGCTCAGCTCGCACTTCCCTGGGCACGTGTCCCTCCCTTCCCCCTGGCCTGGAGCTCCAAACGCGGAGCTCTGTTTGCTTTTTCAGGGAGAATATCCTCTAAGGTCATCTCAAACAGGATATGTCCGAGTGCCTCTGCTCCCACCGGCCCCTGCTCCAAACAAAACTAACCTGCGTCACTTCAAATGCGCAGAATCAAATACTTTTCATCTTGATACACTTCTGGCTGGTTTATATAAGTTTACGTAATAGAACAATTTAAAGAGCCAATGTTACACTATTTTCTGATCTATGTTATAATGCTGTTTCCTCATCACAAACATACCTGGAATTGTGTTTTGTCTAATTCACAAATCCTGCATATTTATGCTGTGTTCTTCTTTTAAACTGAAAATACTCTGTTCCAACTTGTGATATCATGTGGTAAGACCGGAAGTGTTCCACGATGTTTTTAAACTCCATACATCTTCACTAGAATCATTTGGATAATTTCAGACCAGATATTGCCAATCTCTACAGAAATAAAGGTAAAAGGCAGCTGAGAACTTAAAAACCATGACATCACAATGTGAAAAAGAGTGATTTGAGCTTTGGAGATGTAAACAGACAAACAAATCAGCTAGAAAGTCCCCCTAACTGGAAGGTCCCCAAGCTGGAAAGTCCCTCTGAATTGTACCTTTTATAAAACTTAGTTAAAAATTAGTTAATCTATATACACATAAAAAAAAAAAAAAAAAAAGTTCTCTGACTGGCGTACCATTGTAGCATTTAAAAGCACTGCCAGTGTGGGTAATGGCTGCAATCTCTGCCTCATTACAAGCAGAAAAAGAGGGGTGCAGGGAAAAATTATATATGGGAACAATAAAACAGCTCCAGAGCCCCACGATGCAGATATAGAATGCTGATTTTCTAACTCAACAAATCACAGTGCGTGACGTGTCGAGAACGTCCCCCCTCTCCTGGGCACAGCAGTTACCCGTGTGCAGCCCAAGAGAAGGGGGCACCCGAAGAGAATGGGACGCTCGAGCTGGGACTTTCAAGCCAGGGGGACGCTTGAGCCGGGATTCAGAATAAAGGATTACTCAAATATGTGAATGAACCAAAACTAAATTCCTGGTTTGATTTTCAGGAGATAACAGCATTATAAAATGGCTTAAAGCTAAATTTTGTGTACTATAGGACCTTTAAATGTGCATCTTCTGCCACGTGGTTGTTTCCATGGAGATGGTATTACTTTGTCTGGAATGTTACACTGTACAACATTCAACTTTTCTGCTTATTTCAATTGCAGTTGTATTGCTAAAATAAAAAAAATAAAAATCCTACTGTGAGTGGGTTTGCCCTTCCACAGATTTACCCTGGTAGCATCTTCTGCTTGTTTAATGCCATACAGTGGAACATCTCCACAGAGAACCACCCCACCAAGAAGTTACATATAGAGTAAGTACCTTCAGTCAAGAGCTTTAGACCAAATCTGAACGGCACGATTTTGGTCAGAAGAATCAAACCAACTGTGCATGATTTAGACTGAAAACCAAAGGAACCCAATTAAAGCAACAATATACAAAAGTGTTTTTCTAAAGTCCCAGGCAGACAGGAACCCAGGGCAGACAGGAGCAGACAGGTGCAGAGGCAGAGGAGCAGACAGGAGCCGAGCCAGCGACAGACAGGAGCAGACAGAAAAAACAAAACCAAAAACACAGAGACGTGCTGTAGTGGCAAAATAGCGGTCACATGGAACTGACATTTCACACACAGACTATAAACCTGCTTCAAAAGGACAAGACAGGTGAATGTAACAACAAACATGCCATAATCAACACGTGTCAAGATTAGGTTGGTAAAGCTGCATTACGTAACTTTATCTCTACAGTATGGCCTTAATATTTTCTGCCACACTGTTGAAAACGCCATGACATCTCCATGGTGACAAGAAGATGTCAGACCCTCCACCAGAAAAGATGCGTTGGGCACATTTGGGTACGTTTTATTATGTAAATTTGACCTTTTTCTTTCAAATGCATGGGCGAAGCTGTCAGGAGCCGTGGGTGACAACAGTGGACATCTGCAGAGTTTCAGCCAGTATATTGGTAAGTAGGACCTAGCTGTAGGATTTGACTTTTTGTGCAGGTTTTTGGTTGATGGTGGAAGCTTGAGTACCCTCCCTGACCTCGCTATCTCCACACTGAAAGCTCCACCAAATATTAGAAATAAACTTGGGACCCTCTTGCTGTGAGGTGAGAATTTTAACTGGTTTAGTCTGTATGCGGCGCAAAAGTCCGACATCGCTTGAGTCACGAAAATGGGAAACGGCCGTTATCTGTTTTTTCCATTATTCATTTAAACACAAAATCGAAAACTGAAAAAACAAATCGTTATCCATTTTTTTCATTTTGGTTCTGGAGACAAATAATGAAGAAAACAGTTGTGGTTTCGTTTTCTTATTTTTGGTTTTATATTGAAAAACGAATTAACGAATGATACATGGATTTGCCTGGCATGATTTTTTTTTGCTGTTTGGTCCAGTAAAACAGTCACTAAATTGTTTTAAAGATGCACTGTGTAACATTTTAGTAAAGGGTCCGCTACGTGAGCACTACAGCTACATTACAATTCAGATCTGTGGAGAGTCGCCCTATTAACAGAAGGAATTATTGTATTTTTGAGCAGTAGGAACACTCATAATGAATAGATGCTGCATGGAAATGTTTAAAGTTATACCATGAAACATTCTAGGCAATGCAATACATCTCCATGGAGACAAGCAGGTAGCAGAGCCTCCACCAGAAAAGTTGCACATTGTATCATTCTCTATTACAACCAATGTCTAATCTTTTAAGTGGAATGTGTCTTGGCCCATCAACACGTTAACAATAACAGTGCAAGTTTTGAACCAGTGATCCTCAAATTCAGTTGATTTTGATTTGTTTAGCAGCAATTTTCAGATTTCAAACATGGCACCGTAACCTTGTAATGTTACATAGTGAACCTTTAAAGTTCCCTGTATGAATCCAGCAGCCATCCTGTGTGGAGCTCAAATGTGTGAGCCAGCGGTTTGTGTGTTGTCATTACAGTCTTTCTGGTCATCGATGACTTCATATTCTCCTGTTTGTTTTGTTTCCATTTTAGAGGGCCCTCATTTACCGCTCCACGCCCGGTCTCCACGGTGACGCCCTGAAGGTGACACACTCTGATGTCATTCGAAGGTGAGGGGCATTTGGGAGGGTGCTGTGGGTGAGTCAATGACATCACAGGTTCTGATAATTTAATCTTGAGGTTCACGTTGTCCTTTTATAGAGTGGAGCTGTGCATGTCATGATTTGGCACGCAGCGAGGGTCTACAGACAGGGGGCGCTCTGGGACATTTCCATTTACTTATTTCCTCTGAATGTTGGTTGATTTTCTAACTTTCTGTTGGTTTTATCAGCAATTTTTTTAAAGACGCTGTATCTGATTTTTACAGATTTTTACAAAACTAGTTCATTTTAAACAGTTTGCTGAGACAAAACTAGTTCATTTTAAAAGGTTTGCAGTGGTCCAAAGTTATTCCTCACTTACCTTATGCATTCAAACCATCCTAACTATTCACTGCAATGAGTTTATAAACTCATTTCACAACTTTTAGAGCAGAGTTTACCAGTAACAGTAAATCTAACAACAACTACCATGCAAATAACACATTTCCATTATTATCAGACAATAAAACACTTGCTAATTTGATGGAGACAGTACACAGTGGACTTATTTTAACCTCGAGAGCTGCTTATACAATATATCTGTATTGGGACAAGACACGTTTTACTCAGATACTTGGGAAAAAAGTCCACTGAAAGTGTAATTTGTTCCTGAGTCATATTTAGCAGATCACTCCTCCCCCTAATGTGTGTTCCATTTGATTAGCTGTTTAACTGTTTTCTTTGTTTAGTTTTGGCTCCATTTCTGTTTAAAGAAGGATTGCGTAAATGCTGAAGAAGCTACTTGGATGAATGGTGGAATATATTCACTTTAAAGGTGCATTGTGTAACTTTTCTTGTGGAGGGTACGTCAAATGCTTTTCTCCATGAAGATGTTATTGCTTCGTCTAGAATATTTCACAGTATGGCATTAAACCTTTTTATCTTCATGGAGACCAAAGCCAGACCAAGTTAGAGGTCAACTCTGTGGAGAGGCGACCTCGCTCACAGTGAGAATATCTGTTTTTCAAGGTATTTTCGAGCTATAAAACCAGCTGTAATTCAATACATATAAGGTAGATCTGTTTAAGTTCATGCTGTGGAACATTCCAGGCAGAGCAATGATGTATCCATAGAAACAAGCAGGTGACAGACCCCAACCAAAAAGTTAACGCAATGCACCTTTCAAAAACTTGTGTCCAGTTGACAGAATTCCACCTATTTTGCTAATCTTCCTGGTTTTATCTTACCCCCGGAGCTGCGTGCTGATTGGCCGGTCTGTACCAGTGGCTCTGAATAGTTCTGCTTTGGTTAATCTGCTCGGCAACCACAGCTCTGGGAGAATCTCACCCAGAGACATGCCAAAAGTTAGCGCCACGGAGTTTAGCAGCCAGTCCCAACAAGAAGATGAGAGGAGGAGGAAGACTAGTGTGCAGTATATTAGACTTACTAGGAGTTGAGATTTATTTATCTTTTATCAGTTTGAAGATTCAAGTTAAAGGGACCGTTTGTAAGATTTAGATTTTAAATTCCATAAATATGCTCTAACTGTGTCCCCAGATATGAGGTTGAGGTGTTCAGACCAAACATAGCTTTTACTGATAACAATTTTAATGCAGATTTATTCTTAAATACAAAAAAAAAAAAAATAAAAAATTTATGTGATGGACAAGTTGTTTCTGTTATAAAAGGCTCTATTCACGCTTATGTCACAAACCAGGAAGATGTTTGGACACTGGGCTCACCGACCGTCTGTGATAAAACCTATTGAAATAAATGTGATCAGCGGTAAAATGACGACTGCAGACGTATGTGCTGTTTGGAATCATCTTGAATTTGACGCCTCATCTCTTCTTATCGCATATACCCAGTGCACTCTGAGTTTTGCATCAGTGGGGAAATGATGAAAACTGATGTATGGTTGTAACTGTTGATTAGCCGAACATAAAGAACACTACAATGACATGGAGATGAAGAAAACTGGGCCATTTTCTGATTTTTCCTAGATTTTGTCAGACTTACTTCTGCGAACAAAGCCCGTCAGAAGTTGTAATCACATCTTTCCAAATGTCTTTCTGGTTTGTGATGTAACAGGAATAGAGCCTATTTGGTGTTTTGGTTCTCAAGACGAGTATCCAATCAGAAAGCAGAATGAGCCTCACATGAGTATCTCATTTGTGTTGCCAGTTTCAATGGTGAAATCCAGTTGGTTTAAACCTAAAATGCCTCTCTCTGATCTGAACTGTCATTACTTAAACTCCAGCAATCCTGAATCAGTGCTAGTGCAGCCTCTGCAGCTCAGTGACGGAATTCTGGAAGTTCTAAGCTGTCACATGAGACCTGTCCATAAACTGAGACTGTGTCCTCTATCTGCAGGTTAAAGAACTGGCAACTCCGGTTCAGTTGTGATCATAACATCTTTTTTAAAAATCCCTAAAATTTACAATGTATAACCCAGTAGGTTTTGAAAATTCTCTGCAAATTTTAAAATTAAAGCACTTGAACTGAAAATGAATCTGTAGTAAATAGTTTTAAGTACTTATTGAGTACTTCTTTAGTCCAGAATATTTGGTTTAAAGATGCACTGTGCACCTTTAAACCTTTCAGGTCATTCTAAATTACAAGTAGTGAGTAGAGGATGTGATGTTGAGATAGGAGGCATAGGATCACACTAATGCTTTCTCTGTCTCTGTGCTTTTAGGACATTTTGCCTGTTGATGTATACTCTCCACCAGAAATTACAACATCGTAATCTGTTTTAAAACTCACAAGAGTCAGTTAATTTGTCCATGTCTCTTGTGGTATTTTTAAAGTTTGGCAATGCACCTTTAAATCAAAAATCTCTCCTGTCATTCTAAGTTACATATAGAACAGAGGATGCAATGTTGACATAGGAAGCATGTGGGATGTGAGATTTTTCCTATCTCTCCTCTGTTTTGTTTCCATCATGGTGTTTACCCTCCAACAGAAAATTTCCGCAATGCACCTTTAAACCTTATTTTCCTCTAGCCATTCTTGCTTACATAAAGTGAGTAGAGGATGTGATGACACTGAACTAGAAAAGCTCTCTGTATCTCTGCTCTACTGGATATTTTTGGCTAATGGCATGTAACCAGAAATGTTCCGCAGTGCCCCTGCAAGACGACCTATTGTGCTTGTGTCTACTATATAGTTAATAATAGTCTGACACCTGTGGGTCATTATGTTATAATTTGTACATTTTATATCCCAATATTCTTTTAAAGTGATGCAATAAAAGACACAAATCTGCTGACCTCGCCATAAACATCATCACAACACAGCGTAGTGAAGTTGAAGCTGCTATGGATAGTGATTTGTAGCTCTACCAAACCCTACGTTTAATGCAACTGGAAGAACATTGGGTCAAAATGGCGTCTTGAGAATAAGCAATTCCTCAGTAATGCATGAATCACTCCAAATACAATTTTGGGTGAATAAATGGTGAAGGGAAACAACTATAGCATGGTTAAAGGGGCTAAAAAAGTAGATTTTACAGAATAGGTCTCCTTTAAAGGTGCACTGTGCAACTTTTCTATTGGAGGGTGTAATAGTCTCATCTACGGGCTTCCTATGGCACCATTATATCCTCTACTCACTACATGCAAGCTGGAATGACTCAAAGGAATTAAGATGTAAAAATACACTGTGCTAGCCTCATTCATCAGCCGGTTTCACTTCATGGAAAACCTCGCAGCATTAGAATTCGTTTGCTCGAAGGTAGGTAGGTACTTTATTTAACCAATTGCTGCTATTTAGTCGTGACATATGTAATGTGCAGCTAACGGAGCTAACTGGTATATTAAGCTTTTCCCAAATCCTGTAGGAAGAAGAGTAATTCATCAAACATTCACTTTGTTTCCGGCTTTAAATCCTCGATCTCAGGAATCGTTGCCAACAGAGAATGTATGGCTTTTCGCTGATTGGCTGATGCCTGAACTCACACTTCCAGGGTTTTGCAAACCGTCTAGTGTATTCTGATTCCTGACCTAGTCACTGGAGAGAAATGAAATCGAGTGGAGGCACTAGGTGGCGCCAGCCTGGCTAACACTGTGCAGCTTTTCTATTTTTCTCCAATGTTCCACCGTATATGTAACCCAGGTGTCAAATCCTGACCAGCCTGCCATTCTGTTATTCTCTCCATTCATTTATGTCTCTGCACTCCTGCTCAAATTACTCGATATTTCATAAATTTCTAGTGAGATTTCAGGTCACGCAGTCACATACGCTTGTTGGCCAATTAATTGCTCCCATTTCTTGACATCAAACCGTCACAGGACCCGGTACCTGCGACCCGATGCTGCCTATTGGGTCATGCCGCGGTGATTCAGTCTGGTTAGATGCAGTGGGGACGCCAGAGGAGATCTGTGCAGCAGGTCATCTGCCATGTCCGTTTCCCGTCATATGGGATTATATGTACGATGCTAAATGTGGAACCAGCCAGGTTTCTTGATCTGAACCTGATGGCGGACAAACGGAGCAGGCCTAGAGCCTAAGAGACTGAACTCAGCTGAAGAATCACTACCTCTCCTGCCAGAGCTGGTAGGGAGCTTCTTCCAGCAGCCCAAATAAACTCACCCCACACAAACTCTCAAACCCACAATCACTTTCCCCTCCATATGGACTGAACTCTCTTTTGCACTCGTCCCAATACAAACCTCATAACTCAGACATGGGTTATTCATGAACTGTGGGAGGGTTGAGTTTAATACTGGACTCTGTCTGTTATTGTTTTCTGTTGCTGTGCTGGCAATTGCACTGCTCGTATTTTTGTATGTTTTGCATTTGCTGTTGAATCTTGAATTAAGTGCTTATCCCTATTATTGTTGTTCCCATTGTAAATATCCCGAATGGCCGCACTTTTGCATTACCGTATTTTTTGGACTATAAGTTGCACTTTTTTTCATGGTTTGTGTGGTCCTGTGACATATACTCCAGTGCAACTTATACATAAAAATTTTCACACTGACAGCCGTGAGAGGCTCTAAGCTTGTGTGTCAGTATCTGCTGCTCCTGTTCCTCCTGTACCACTGTCACTTTCACATGTCTCCTGTATAAATAGCTGCTGTCTTGCTGTAAATAGTGAAATATGCAGCCGAAAACGGTGATCAAGCAGCAGAAAGAAAGTTTGGAGTGAGTGAGAAACTTGAGGGACTGGTGAAAAGTGGGGATGGAGAACACAGCTTCATGGCAACTGGACGGTTGTGCCATGCAACTTTCCTGGAAGTCACTGGATGAATCGACAAAGCCTGGACTTCAATGGCAATTGAAACCATCCTATCGGGATTCAGAAAGACTGGAATAATTCTTACTGGAACTGATGCTGAGTCTGACGGCAGCTACACAGAAGAGGATCTATGGTTTATCTCTGGAGGTCGCGTAGAAGGGACACCGAGCATGAAGAATTCAGTGGATTTAGTGATTTGGAGAGAGCTGGAAAGTTTGGTAAACTTATGTTTTCTGTTGTTTATGCTATAATTATAATTATTATAATGAATAACTGTTAATATATTAGGTTAACATATAAATGCCTATTCAGCCCGTTGTTCTCTGTTCTATTGTTATTACGATAACTTGTCTTTCAAGATGAGATGTCGGTTCCTGGTCTCTGATTTTATGAAATACATTTCCCCAAAAAGTGTGACTTATAGTCCGATGCGATTTATATATGTTTTTTTCTTCTTCATTGCGCATTTTTTGGCTGGTGTGACTTATACTCCGGAGCGACTTATAGTCCTGCAAATACGGTATATTGTTTTTTTCTATGTCACTTTATTATTCAATATACCAACCAAATGCATTACTCTGTCTCTGCCTACTCTCTCCCTGAGCGATGCCTCGTCTTCTGATATCTAGTCTAATCCCTGTTACTACTACCTATTACCAGCGTATTACTATTGTATTACTATTTTAACAGGTTTCAGCACTACGCTATATTACAATTCAGATCTTATTCACAGAAGAAATGATTGCATTTTTGAGCAATAGAAACACACGTAATGAATAGATGCTAGATGGGAATGTTTAAAGTCAACATTCCAGACAAAGCAATAACATCTCCATGGAGACAAGCAGAAAGGTTGTGCAGTGTACCTTTAAACCTCAATTCCTTCGAGTCATTCTAGCTTGCATGTAGTAGAGTAGAGGATGTGATGTTGCCGTAGGAAGCCCGTGGATGAGACTCTATAGCTCTCTGTATCTCTGAGCTCTGAGGTATTTTTGGCTGTGCTGTTTTTTCCTCACTAAACTGCAGTTCCGCTTGTTTTGCCTGCTCCCTGTTCTCAGCCCGGACACTTCCTCACAAACTTCCTGCCCCCGATCTGTGATTACGGAGAGGGGGAAGCCGAGTGTGTGAAAAAGAAGAGAGGAATGTTGGGAGATGTATTTTTCAGGCCTCTGGTTTTGAAATAATGAGAGAGTGTCAGGTTACAGGGCGTTCAACAGCAGAAATGTCAACTGTTAACCCTGTGCAATGTCACATGGATCAAGCTTTTCATCCACACTCATGTTCAAAACAAAAATGTATGCAATCGATTTAATTTTGTTTTTGTTTGTGATAAAAAAAAAAAAAAAAAAACACTTTATTTTGCAGTTAACAGTAGACATTTGTAAAAGTGTAGTAGAAATAAAGAAATAATATAAGAAACAATGATTACATTAATTTAAATATGGCAAAGTTTCACAAATATTTTGATCACAGGAGCACTTAAATTTAAAACAAAAATGTATGCAATCAATTTCTTTTGCTTGTGTTTTTTTTTTTTTTTCATATTATTTTGCAATTACCGGGTTAAAAAGTAACACATTTGTAACAGTGTTCTCTGATATAATATGAGGGAAGTGGTAGAAGAAACGGTGATGAATTTCACTTTTAAACATGGCAAATTGTAATTCTACAAACTTTTCACAAATATTTTAGATCACAGAGCAATTAAAAAAGGACTATTTTAGTTCTATTTAACTTTTATTGTTTTGAAAATGATATCTTCACCAAAAACAACTTAATAACATATTTTACTTCACTTTCATTTTTGAGAGTCCCCCTTCCCTTTGCTAAGTCACTCCCCCTTCAGAGCACTATCACAACTTGCTAACCATAAGAAGGGTTAGAATAAAGATCACTAGATTACTCAAACATGTAAGGATGACAAAATAAATCTCTTCAGGCATGTTTTTGATGATGGAACAATGTTCCTTACACATTTTCTGCAGTCAGTTTAACCAATTCTAAATGTTTGCTGTGTACTACCAGTGGCCTTGTTCAAATACATAACAAAATCTGATTATAATCTGATTTCTGGACCTTTAAGATCATTGAAATAACCTGCAAACTGCAAAATCTGATCTGAGTGATCAGAGGGACCATGATCAGAAAGAAAACAGATGATTTTGCAGTTAAAATGTCAATTCAATATTTTTTAAAACTCCACACATTTGACAGTAATCACATGATGAGTGTGCATGTGACCACATGCATGTGTCATTGTGTCCTTGGGCAAGTCAAATCAAATATGTCTTCCCTGTGGATAAATGTTGTTTGTGAGTGATCAGAGACAAATCTGACATATCTTTCCTATTTCTAAATGTTTTTGTGAGTGGTGGGTGGTTAGAGGTGCAGATGGCACAGATGTACAGCCTCACTTCCATCAGTCTGCCCCAGGACAGCAGACAGATCGGGCGTCTTCTTTCCCAGAGGTCGCTCCCACTAGCATGAGCAACAGGTTTGATTGACAGAGTTGTTAAGTGCCCAATCACTGCTAAAACAGCGGTGCAGGCGGGAGGGGGCGTTACCTTTAGCAGCTCGAGCCTGATTGGCTCTTTGGTTGCTATGATAGCCGCGGTCAGATTTCCAAATATCGAAGTTGCCCATATAACTGATAGCTTTGACAAGCTTCATTTGACTGGAGCTGGACGCTTTGGGTGACGTCACACTCAGTCTATTTCTTTATACAGTCTGAGTGCTGAGGGACTTTTGAGGAATAAGTCTGAGTATCTTGAAAAGCATTTCATAAATGCATGGAAATAAAGCCTCAAAGATAATTATGCTTTAAGAACCTGCCGTCCTTTTTTTGTTCCTGTGTAAACTCACATCAGAACGGTCCCCATGGCGACAGGTTGTTTCATGTACGGTTTCTACCAAACACAGCAGCCTATTGTATCTGAGCCTATTGTATTTGTGCCATTGTTTTTCACTCAGGCTCTCACCATTTGCTTTAAAACACTGGACACAACTACAATCCAACTGTACTCCGCTTCTTTTGAAGGGCCTAGATTATGTTTTAATGTTGTTTCTTCATCAAAAACATTCCTAGAGTTTTGTTTTGTTTCATTCATAAAATCTTCAGTACTCAAAGTCTGCATATTTAGGCTTTGTTCTTTCTTAAACTGAAAACACTCTGTTCTACCCTGCGATGTCATGTGGTAATACAGGAAGTGCTCCATGGTGTATTTAAACTCCATACACCTTCACTAGAATCATCTGAATAATTTGGTGCAACAGAGAATATGAGCGAGACTTTCTACAGACACTCAACTGAACAAAAGACAGACTAAAAATGGAGAATTAATCAAACATGTGTAAATGAAACAAAACACAAAAGGTATGTTTTCAGTGACTCCACCACTTTTTTCCGTATTCTGATCAATTTCAGTGTTGGATTTGCATTTTCTTTTCAAAAACAGAAAACAAACAAACAAAAAAATGCTTTCAGTATTGATTTAATTAACATGAACAAGGTTTTAATCACATTTAAATAGTTTAATTTGTTCCCCCAAAGTGTGAACTTTGCTCTGAACTATGTGCTTTTATTGACAGAAACAAATGACTATAACACATACATACACTCTAATTAAAATTCAGTTAATTGCCCATCATATGTTGAATAAGTAAAAGCATTAAGTTCTTGGACTGCTGTGGTTGGACTGAGTAGGTGAGAGGTGAAGATGGGGGGATGAGGAGGAGGAGGATTAGGTGGAGGGTGTTCTGGTGCGTTGTCCTCGTGTTGACATAAAAACAAACACACGCGAGCGACGCAGAATTGTGTTTACACACAAACGCCAGCGCACGCCTTCACTGTTGTTAAACCACTGTTTTCTCAAACTGTTAGAATGACAGGTGCATGACAGGTGCATGTGGTAGAGCAGAGGCCCCCAACCTGAAGGTTCTCGCTCACCAATCAAGTTCTAACGTTGTGTCCTTACGCAAGACACTTCAGCCACATTGCCTATAGTATAAACGTGCTGTGTGTGTGTTGGTGGAGGCTGGAGGGGCAGATGGAGCAGATTGACAGCTTCACTTGTGTCAGTCTGCCCCAGGGCACCTCTGGCTACATGAATGATTAATGACTACAGTGCAGCTCTTTGACAAGCATGGAAAGCATTATACATGTTAGGTATTCTTATGACAGGTGCAGAGGACTGATCTGCACCTGTCAGAAATGAAAAAGTGTAAGTAACAATTCACTCACTGATCCTGGGTTTGTGGGTTTGGGGAGTAAAAGGGCTGTAAACTTTTCAGGAAATAAAACTAAAACAAATTAGCGTAAAAGCTGCTCTTGAGGTCAAACTGAGACTCCTGTGTACTGCTGAGGTGCTGTTAGCATGCTAGTTGTTGTTAGATTTATCACATCAAAACTCCGCTCTATTGTTGTCTCTATTGTAAATGTCCAGAATATTCAGTCACACTTTTGCATTATATTGTTTTTTCTATCCCTTTATTACAGTGATCCCTCGTTTATCGCGGGGGTTATAATCTAAAAATAACCCGCGATAGGTGAAATTCACGAAATAGTCAACTTTATATTTTACAATTATTATATCTGTTTTAAGGCTGTAAAACCCCTCAGCACACACTTTATACACTTTTTGCATCGGTAACACTTTATAATAACTACACCATACTTAGCCTTAATAAAGCATGAACAAAGACTTAATGAATAATGAACAAAGATTTAATTAATAATGATTCACGTTTAGTAAATGCTTAATAAAGCATAATTTGTTTTCACTTTAGAAAAGCTCTCAAAAAGACTTAACTAACAGATAACAGCTGCCTGAATGATCATTGCATTTCATTATTAGTAAATCATTCTCTCATAGTTTACTAATCATTAATAAATGCCCAAATGGTTAGTTCATGAGTAATTAAGTATGAAATAATTATGAGTAACTATTTACAGCACAGGCAAATTAAGTGCAAATGCTAATTAAGGTAGTAATTAAGTAGTTACTAAGCATGAATCATTATTAATTAAGTCTTTGTTCATTAAGGCTAAATAAGGTGTAGTTATTATAAAGTGTTACCTTTGCATTTTTCTTAAAACTTATTGCTGTTGTCGTGCTAATGTTATTTTCCTCCTTTATGTAACAAACTGAAGATTCGTTTATTCCATAATGGAGTCTACAGAGCAGAGTCCTGCACGGATCCATTTTTGGAGACCTGCACCCGTGCAGTACAGCACCGCCACCGCCCGTTCACCTGAGATTATATCAAACGTTTTCGCTACCTAGACCATGGACTGAACCAAGACTAAACCAGGACTAACCCAGGATTAACCTACGACTGATTCCAGGACTGAAGAAAAAAAAAACAAAGCATTCAAAATTCCACAAAAAAAAAAAAAATCTGTAAGACCGTGAAAGGTGAACCGCGATATAGCAAGGGCCTGACTGTATTAAATATACCAACCAAACTCAATACTCAGTCTCCACTTACTCTCTGAATGTTGTGAAAAGCACTTACAAATTCATGCGGTGAATAATTAGGATACTCTGAATGCATAAGGAACGTGAGGAATAACTTTAGACCACAGCAAACTGAATTACTCCCGTTTTTCCTGTTTTTAAGACAATAAAAATCACCCCTATAATCTTTTGTATTTTAAAACTGACATTACAGTTTAACTTCACAGATTCCTGGCTCTTGTGTCGACCATCACTGACAGGCTTTTCCAGTAGTTCTTGGATCTGATTTGTGATGTTTCTTCTCAGTAAAGTTCACAGTGGATTTGTTAAACTACATTTGAATTCCCAACCCTCTGATATGGGACATTTGGGAAAAAAAAGACATTTGGAAAAACTTTCAAAATCCTGTTTTATCAGCACAAAAAAACACACAAAGTTTTAAATGGGATTATGACGAATGCTTTTCCTGATAGAGCAGAATTGTTGCGTTCTTAAAGATTTATTCTCCTCTCCACGGCGGACATTTTGGATCACACAGCAGAGATAGCAGCTCTTATCCGTGTTTGGACTCTAAATGTTTATGATAATTTGGAGAGTAGCAAAGAACAGACTAGGCGACGCGTGTCAGAGATCTCACTGCTCATGTTGGGAAAGAATTGGACAATTTAAAGAGGGGATTTCGTCATGGAGATGATAGTGCTTTTCCAGGAATGTTTCACAATATGACATCAAGCTTATTTTATCTCCATGGCGACGAGAAGTTACTCACTTGTGAAGAGAAGATCCCAGTCACAGTAAGAATGCACGTTTTAAAACTGTATGTCACTGCCTTATTGTTTTAAAAATGCTATATTCACCAAAAACGATGTATTAACATGTTTATTATGTTTCAGTTTTGTTTTTGAAGCTCTGAGTCTCCCCTACCTTTGCTCTCCGGGCTAAGTCACTTTCCCTTCAGAGCACTATCAAAACACCATCCTGCTAATGAAACTACTGCACATCACATCACACCAGGTTTGTGAAGTTGTAGGGTGTTGTTTTGTTTACCACTTTTGAATATTTATGGAAAATTGTTGTGTGGGAAAATCAGTGGCGTGGATTTGTGCGCTGAGTTTTGAAAAGAATCTTACAACTAGCTGTAAACAGGGTTCAAACTGATCCTGGGAGAGATCACTGTATTACTCAGACATGCATGGATGACATCCAAAACCTCTTCAGGCATGTTTTTGATGAAGGAACATTTTTATAACAAGGTAGAAAGCTTAGAAAAGTTGCATAGTACACCCTCTTATTATGAACTAAAGTTGCACTGTGTAACTCAGGGGTCATCAAACTAAGACCACGGCCCTTTGACCGGCCCCCCAGCCCCTCTGCCCCCCACCACTTGAACAGGCCCTAAGAGGCAATCCTCAAAAGTTGTCATGGCCTATTTTTTTTTTTATTACTTATGTATGCATCTTGTATTTTGTAGATTTTTTCAATTAAAAACCAATATTTATGTTAAGTATTAATATATATTATTATATGACGTACAGTGGTCCCTCGTTTATTGCTGAGGTTACGTTCTAAAAATAACCCGCAATAGGTGAAATCCACGAAGTAGTCAACTTTATATTTTACAATTATTATGTCTGTTTTAAGTTTGTAAAACTCATCACCACACACTTTATACACTTTTCTCAGACAGGACAGTTAACCCTTTTTTCATCCTTCTTAAAACTTATTGCTGCTGTCGCCCTTTTGTTATTTTCCTTCTTCTTTATATAAGAACCGAAGATTCATTGATTCAGTAATGAAGCCTACAACGCAGAGTCCTGCACGGGTCCATTTTTGGAGACCTGCACCCACACAGTACAGCACCGCACCCGCCCGTTCACCCAGGATTATATCAAACTTTTGCTCTGCATACACCACGGACTGAACCAAGACTAAACCAGGACTAACCCAGGACTAACCCAGGACTGATTGCAGGACTGAAGAGGAGAACTAAACCAGGACTGAACTAGGACTAAAACAGGAGTAAACCAGGACTAAACCAGAACTGAATCAGGACTCACGATCGGGACAGGCTCGGAGGTGACCGCAGGAGAAAGGACCGGCCCAGCTCCGCACCTCACGGTAAGCGCGGCAATTGCCCGTTCACGATGCACTTCAGAATCACACTGCTAGCGATCAAACATTTATGTAAATTTGTCAATCTGACCACATTCTGTACTGTACAGGAGACACGGCACGGAGGAGATTAATTGACAGTGGTCTACAGTCCCTCAGCCAATCAGGACGCAGGGGGAGGAACACAAGACATGTTCATACGGTGTAATAAAAAGCATGCAAAATTGCACCAAAAAAATCTGCAAAAGGTGAACCATGATATAGTGAGGAACGACTGTATTTACATTTGCTGCTGAATTTTCGTCACCTGACAAGCTCGAGGTCAAACAGTGACAGTCAACGCACGCACAGAGTTCTGCAGTACAGTGAAGGACAACAAAATGGCTCGTGTTAAAGTACGAAAACTTGACAAAGAGTGTAGAGTTTTCAAAGAACAGTGGATGAACAATTATTTTTTTGTTCAGTGTAAGGACCGTGCAGTTTGTCTGATATGTAAAGAAAATGTGGCAGTGTTCAAAGAATATAATCTGCGACATCAGGGTCATACAATTCTGTTACGCAGCCGACCCGACCCCGGCCCCCATCACAGTCAGGAGCAATAATGTGGGCCCCAGAAAAAAAAAAGTTTGGTGACCCCCAGTGTGTTACCAAAAGCATTCCAGATGTTCTCAGATCCTTATATCGCGTTTTATATTCACATTCCTCACGGTTCCCACCTTTCCTGATTTCTCACCTGAATCCAAACGTGCGTAACATCACGGAGGTATTTCTGTGTCTTTATAAATAATCCCGTCGTCACTTCTCTGTTTGTCTGAGGAGAGAGGAGGAATTTGTGTTTTCCGCTTTGGGCCTCGGACATCAATCTGCAGATGTTTCCTGGAGGATGCGCCGGGGCCCTTTCAAACACACCAGCACAAACTAAAGCTTAATTGCGGTTTGTTTTGTCTCACAGGTCTCCCTCTCCCTCCTCCCTCCTCCTCCTCCTCCCTCCTCCTCCCTCCTCTCTTCACCCTCTTCTTACCTCCTTCACTCTTCTCCCTCCTCCTCCCTTCTCCTCCCTCCTCTTCCCTACTTGTCTTCTCCTCCCTCCTCTCTCCTTCTCTCTTCTCCTCCCTCCTTCTCTCTTCTCTTCCCTCCTCCTCCCTCCTTCTCTCTTCTCCTCCCTCCTCCTCCTCTCATCTCCTCCCTCCTTCTCTCTTCTCCTCCCTTTTCCTCCCTCATCCTCCCTGCTTCCTCCTCCCCACACTTCTTCCCTCATCCTCCCCACTCCTCTCTTTTCCTCCCTCCTCTCTCCTTCTCTCTTCTCCTCCCTCTTCCTCCCTTCTCTCCCTCCTCCACCCTTCTCACCCTCCTCTCTCCTCCTCCTCCTCCCCCCTCCTTCCTTCTCCTCTGTGCTCCACCTTCCTATTTCCTCCACCCTTCTCCCTGCTACTCCTCCTTCTCTCTTTTCCATCCTCCTCTGTCCTCCTCCCTTCTCCTCCCTCTTCATCTTTCTCCTCCCTCCTCCTTTTTCCTTCCTCTTCCCTTCTCCTCTCTCCTACTCTCCACTCCCTTCTTCTCTCTTCCTCCTCCTCCCCTTTTCCCCCTGAATCACAGTTTTTTGTCAGAAAAATACATCTAAGCAGGTTTTCAGGAACACTTTGGCTCAGATTCAGAGGAATCTGTTCTGTTGTTTTGGGTTTGATCTGCTGTTGTGCAAAATGAGACAGAACGGAAAATCAAAATTGGCGGTGACAAACACAAAACTCTGTTAAATTATAAGATGTAAATTATGATATTTCATAGTGACATTGTTCTGGTGGTTTAATGCATGTTTTTTCTGTGGAGGAGTTAGGTTACATGTTTTATGTTATTAAGTTCTTTTTGACAGACCAAGAGTTTATTTTCATACCTGACAGTTTTGACTGCTCACTAGAGGTCTTCTTCAGAGTGGTCACGTTATGTTGCTGTGATGTGTCTGATCAGCTGATTGATACAGGTTTTGGTGCTGTCTTTCTACCAATGGAGGCAGGATGACAGCGCCATCTGCAGTCCGACTTCCTCAGGACAGTATCCCAGGTGTGTGAGAGTAAAAAAGCCCCTCGTCCCGGTTTATAGTCCCGTGGACACGTTTCTGTATTTCGATTGCCTCTTTAATCCAGCGACGGTGTTTGTTTTCCTCTGTCCCAATGATGTTTGCTCCATCCTAGTTCATAATGTGGTTCTCTCTTTTACAGTGGTCAGAGATGGCCGATTGGAGTTGTTCCTGTTCTGTTTTGTGTTTTGTTGCTCGTGTGCACTCCTTCACTGTTTCCTTCTCGCATTCTGTTCTATGCTCCTTTTGGAACTGAACACCCTCCCTGTTTCCCTGTTGTGTGTTTTATTGCAGGACATATAGGATATTTCGTATATGATGTTACATTTATGCTCCGGTTCTATTTTGTCTTTCGGGTGGAGTTTTCTGTACGGTTTCATTGGTGTGTTGATGTTGTGCTTTTTCATCGCCCTCTGCACTTTTTCTGTTATGCCCCTGATGTAGAGTAATGTTACCATGCCTGTGCTCCTTTTCTCTGTTTTATTTTTGTTTTTCTGGTTCTGTTTTTCTTTCTTCCACTCTGAAGAAGAGCGCTAGTGAGCAGTCGAAACTGTCAGGTATGAAAACAAACTCTAGGTCTGCAATAAGAACTTAATAACATAAAATATCGGAAGACCAAATGAATCTCACTGGAGTCAGGTTAAAGTCTAAACTGAGTAACAGACAGCAGTGTTCCCCATTGAGGTATTTTTATCGCTCATGAAAAACTATTTTACATTAATATTCATCACGTCTGATTTGATCTAGGCCTATAAATTGCCTTAGTGGAGTCTCTATGGCGATAAGTTTAATGCTGTACTGTGGAATCTTTCTGACAAATCATCAAAGTTTAAGATCCAGAGCACAATAGACCTGCATCTGTTAGGTCAGGCGGAGCATCTGATGTCAAATCTGACGTGTACATAAACGATTATTCACATTTTTATTACTACTTTGAGTGAGGCTTGATGCTTTGACATTTCTAAGAACTTTCATCTTTCATAATTGCATTTTTGTTGCCGTGTGATCCACTGACAACTGAAATCTGGCTACAACTTCACCTGGCAACAACCCAACGCTTTGAGTTTGTTTATGTCAATCAAAAAGGAAAAAAAAAGAAAAGACCGTTTGTTGCTGGGCCTTCCTTCACATTTGGCACAGACATGTCCAAGTAAAATAAAGCTATCACTCAGTTCAAATCCGTTCTTTCATATCTGTCTTATTAATAATACTTTGATTTCTTGGAACTATGGAAGCCTGGAGGGGAGCTGACACAGACACAGGAACGGGACAAGCTCCAGCCTGAAATCGAGGTGGAGGAGGAAGGTGAAGAAGAGGAGAGGAGGAGGAGACGCTCTGGAGGTAAGACTAAACTAAACAATGAATAATTTATATAAGTAAACCACAAGTATTGAATGTGAGATTAAAAAAGAAACTGTATTTTACTTCTATGGGGGTTTTAACTACTAACACATGACATATTTATATCACCATGTTACATTTTATTGTTCTGAAAATGCTGTCTTCTCCAAAAACAATGTATTTAGATATTTTCATAAGTTTAAGTTTGGTAACGTAAGCTTGTGGGATGAACATTGTACAGAATCTTATAGTTAACCGTAAGGAGGGTTTGAATAGGGCCCAGGAGAGATCACTAGATTTATGTTATTGTTTTCATACCTGACAGATTGGACTGCTCGCTGTGGTCTTCCTCAGAATGGTCACGTGATGTTGCTGTTGAGTTGAGTCCTGTTGAGGCAGGACGACAGCGCCATCTGCAGTCCGGCTTCCTCAGGTCAGAATCTCAGGTGTGTGAGAGTAAAAAAGCCCCCTCGTCCTGGTTTATAGTTCCGTGGGCATGTTTACGTATTTTGATTGCCTCTTTAATCCCGCGATGCTGTTTGTTTTCCTCTGTCCCAGTGATGTTTGCTCTGTCCCAGTCCAGAATGTGCTTCTCTCTTTTACAGTGGTCAGAAATAGCTGATTTGAGTTGTTCCTGTTCTGGTTTATGTTTTGTTGCTCGTGTGCACACCTTTGCTGATTCAGAAACAGATATGGAATACAGAAACGTGTCCACGGGACTATAAACTGGGACGAGGGGCTTTTTTACTCTCACACACCTGGGATACTGTCCTGAGGAAGCCAGATTGCAGATGGCGCTGTCGTCCTGCCTCCACTGGTAGGAAGACGGTACCTAAATCTGTGTAAATCAGCTGATCTGACACATCACAGCAACATCACGTGACCACTCTGAGAAAGATCTCTAGTGAGCAGTCAAAACTGTCACGTATAAACACAATACAACCTTACAATACAACAATACAACTACTGTGAAATACAACCTAATAACATAAATTATCGGACGACCAAATTAAACTCATTGGACTAGATCCCTAAATTACTCAAACGTGCATGGATGACATCTAAAACCTCTTCAGGCATGTTTTTGGTGAGGGCATGTTATATTATGGTAGAAAGCTAAAACATTCACCCAACAACATCAGTTTTGCATGATAACTCCTCTTTAATGCCATGTAACGTTTCCATGTAGACAAGAGCCACCTGAAAATGTTACATAGTGCACCTTTAAGAAGCACTTATTCATGAAGGAGGGAAGCAAATTAGCAAGAGAGAGGAGAGAGAGTGAGAAAGGAAGAGGGGAGGAAGAGAGGTGGAAGTATAGAGGAAGTGCTGTTGTGTCAAACAGGTCTGATAAACAGAGCCAGAGGAAACTAAAGAGCACAGAAACAACGCCAGGAGAAACTAGAGAGACTGAAGCATTTACAAATGACAAATGATGTAAATGTGATTTTATAAGCTTTTAAAGGGCCAATATTACGCTATTTTCTGATCTACTAGTGTGTGATAATGTTCGTTCCTGATCAAAAACAAACCTGGACTTGTGTTTTGTTTCATTTGCACATGTTAAACACACAAAACCTGCATATTTGAGCTGAGTTCTTCTCTCAAACAGAAACCACCTTCTGTTGTCATGTGGTAATACAGGAGGTGCTCCACTGTGGTTTTAAACTGCATACACCTTCTTAGACTCATTTGGATCATTTCAATCAGGAATTGCCAACAAAAGATAAAAGGTAAACTATGATTTTGATGACAGACTAATAATAAAGACTCATAATAAAGGATTAGTCAGACAACTCCAGGTATATTTATGATGAGGTAACAACATTATAACATGACTTAAAGCTTACAAGCTTGTTTGTGACTTGTATGTTGTATGTTCTTGTTCTCGCATGAATAAATTCAAATTTAAGTCAATTTTGTGAAATATAGAACCTTTAAAGGAGGTATACCCTACTTTTTTATTACTACTATTTTGTAGTGTTGTAGTACTCGAGACAGGTCTTGGACTTCAGACCGGCTTCAAGACCATTTTTTTATAGTCTTGGTCATGTTTTGGACTCTAGTGCGTTTGGATTGTTTAAGTTTTGAGAGGGCTTGCACTCGGTCTTGTCTTGGACTCGAGGTCTGACATTCGATGAGTGTGATCATATTTTTCATTACGGCCACTGCTGTTGGTAATAAGTTTAATTAAGTTTGCCCAGTAAAAGCACAAATGCATTTATTTGTCATGATGTGCGTAAATGTGCAGAGGCTGGTAATCCCACTGCAAAACCAGTAAGAGAATGTAACACCAGTTAGGAACTTGAAAAAACAGGTTTAAAAATCCTACACACTTTCTTCACTTTCTTCATAGTTTTGTGTAAAGTTCCAGTAGTTGTTGGTTTAAAGAATAGGTTCTCAAACTGTGGGTGAGGGTCCAAAAAAGGGGCACAGAGTGTTTCAGTGCTGTACAGTTTGCTTGGCCTAAATGAACATTAATCAGATAAAATGGAGATAAATCTATAAAAACATTGATATACATGTGTCAAAAATAACTGTAAAAGACAAATAAATATAGAAAATGACAAAGGTGGTTTGATTTGGTCTCGATGGGCCGTGGTCTTGGTCTTGTCTCGGTCTTGACCTTTAATAAAAGTCTTGGTCTTGTCTCGGTCTCAACCCACAGAGGTCTTGGTCTCGGGATCCTGTGGTCTCGGACTGGTCTTGCTCTTGATTAGTGCGGTCTTGACTACAACACTAATCTTTTGAGCTTTCTTATGTCTGTTTAAGTAATTCTGTATAATCCTGCATTAGAGACACAAAACATATCAGACAATATTGCGGAAAAATCATGGTCTAATTGTAGAAATAAACAAAAAGCTCATTATCTGTGGGACCAAAGTGCATTTTCCTGTGATAGAAGTGTGTGTAGAATGACTCCATCTAATCCTGTGCATATGTGAGCCTGCACATTCTCACCTGTCAATCATGTTGTATTTTTTATTTTTCTCTTGATCTGTCTGTCCGTTCTTATCTCCAACACCTGCTTCTACGGGCGCCGTGCCAACTCCCATCCCCCGCCCCTGATTGGCTGACAGAGAGATCACATGACCACACAGCATGTTGGCCAATAAACAAGATGAAAGGGTGGTATATACAGAGAGAGAGAGAGAGAGGGAGGGAGGGAGAGAGAGAGAAGGGAGGTATAGGAGAGGGGTGGGTGGGAGATATGGGGGGTATAGGAGAAGGGATGAGGAAAGGATGAGAAAGAAAGAGAGACAAGGGGGAGGTACAGGAGAGAGAGAGAGAGGGGATAGAGGAGAGAAGAGGAGATATAGAAGATGGAGAAAGAGAGACAGAGAGAGCGAGGGGGAAGAGAAGGGACGATAGAAAAAAAGAGAGAGTGAATGAGAAAGAGAGAGTGAAAAGAGAGAAGGGGGAGGTATAGGAGAGGGAGAGAGAGAGAGAGTGAGAGGGAAGAAGGGGGGTATAGGAGAAAGAGACGGAGAGGTATAGGAGAGATAGGGAGAGGGGGAGGGAGGGTGATAGATAGAGGAGAGAAGGGGAGATACAGAAGAGGGAAAGAGAAGAAGAGAGAAAGAGAAGAGGGAGGTATAGGAGTGAAAGAGAGAGAGAAGAGAAAGGGGAGGTATAGGAGGGAGGGGGGGTAGAGGAGAGAAGGGAAGATATAGAAGATGGAGAGAGGGAGAAGAGAAGGGGGGGTATAGGAGAAAAAGAGAGAGGATGAGAAAGAGAGAGACAGAGCAAAAACAGAGAAGGGGGAGGTATAAGAGAGGGGGAGAGAGAGAGGAAGGGAGATAGAGGAGAGAAGGGGAGATATAGAAGAGAGAGAGAAAGAGAGAGAGTGAGTGAGAGGGAAGAAGGGGGAGGTATAGAAGTGAAGAGAGAGAGAGAAGAGAAGGAGGGTATGGGAGAATAAGAGAAAAGAAAGGATGTGAAAGAAAGAGAGAAAAGGGGGGGTATAGGAGGGAGAGAGCGAGGGGGGGATAGAGGAGAGAAAGGGAGATATAGAAGATGAAGAGAGAAAGAGAGAGAGAGGGAAGAGAAGGGGGATATAGGAGAACAAGAGAGAGAGGATGAGAACGAGAGAAAGAGAGAGAGAGAGAGGAAGAGAAGGGGGGTAAAAGAGAAAGAGACAGGGTGAGAAAGATAGAGAGAGAGACGGGGGAGGTATAGGAGAGAAAGAGAGAGAGAGAGAGATGGAGCTAGAGGAGAAAAGGGGAGATATAGATGAAGAAAAGAGAGAGAGGGGGAAGAGAAGGGGTATAGGAGAAAAAGAGAGATGATGACAAAGAGAGAGAGAGAAGGGGAGGTATAGGAGAAAGAGAGAGACAGACAGAGAGAGAGAGGGGGAGGGAGAGAGAGGAGAGAAGGTGAGATATAGACAAGGGAAAGAGTGAGAGGGGGAGAGAAGGGGGTATAAGAGAAAGAGAGCAAGAGCGAGGGAGGGCGGTAGAGGAAAAGAGAGCGAGTAGAGGGAAGAGAAGGAGGGTATAGGAGAAAGAGATAGAGTGAGAAAGAGAGAGAGAGAAGAGGGATGAATAGGAGAGAAGGAGAAGCAGAGAGAGAGATGGAGATAGAGGAGAAAAGGGGAGATAATATAGATGAGGAAGAGAGAGAGAGAGGGAGGAAGAGAAGGAGGGTATAAGAGAAAGAGACAGGGTGAGAAAGAAAGAGAGAGATGGGGGAGGTATAGGAGAAAAAGAGAGAGGGGGGGCAGAGCTAGAGGAGAAAAGGGGGTATATACACGAGGAAAAGAGAGAGAGGGGGGAAGAGAAGGGGATATAGGAGAAAGAGAGAACGAGGGAGAGAAAGATAGAGTGAGTGAGAAGGGGGAGGTATAGGAGAGAAAGACAGAGAGAAGGATGGAGAGAGAGAAGAGATATAGAAGAGGGAAAGAGAGAGAGAGGGAAGAGAAAGGGGCATAGGAGAAAGAAATAGAAGAGAAGAGATGGGGGTACAGAAGAGACAGAAAGAGAGAGATATAAAAGAGATATAAAAGAGATATAAATGAGCGAACTGAGTGATTTTATTGAACGTGAACGCAGCAGAATCTCATTTAAAAGATATAATATTTCATCTTAAATTGTTCATCGCCATAGCAACAGTCTTAATTACTCCTGACGGTGAAAGGCCTGAACAGAAACCGTGTGTGAATGTTTAAATCCACCGTGTTTGTGTTGTCAAGGCATTTCCATTTCAACATACACAGGCTTTAACCAGGCCCCTATCTCCCAGACGCACTGGTTTTATACACGGGGTTAACAGGACGGAGAGAGGGAGGGAGGGAGGGAGGGAGAGAAAGAGAAAGAGAGGGGGAGAGAGGGGCTTGTTCCATACATGAGGTTAACACGAGAGCGAGAGAGAGAGAGAGAGAGAGAGGAGGAGGAGGAGGGGGACTTGTTTCATACACAGGGTTAACACCGAACCATTTACATTCAAGAGAGGAGAGAAAGAGAGAGAAGGAGAGAGAAAGAGAGAGATAGTAAAGAAGGGGGGAGAAAAAGCGAGAGAAAGAAAAAGAGAGATGGTAAAGAAAGAGAGAGAGAAAGGAGGGAGATGGAGATGGTAAAGAAGGGGAAAGAGAAAGAGAGAGAAATGGTAAAGAAGAGGAGAGAGAAAGAGAGAGATGGTAAATAAGGGAAGAGAGAAAGAGAGAGAAAGGGAGAGACGGTAAATCAGGAGAGAGAGGTGGTAAAAAAGGGAAGAGAGAAAGAGAGAGAGAAAGCGAGGGAGATGTAAGGAGGTAGAGAGAGATGGTAAAGAAGGGGAAAGAGAAAGAGAGAGAGAAATGGTAAAAGAAGAGGAGAGTGAAAGAGAGATATGGTAAATAAGGGAAGAGAGAAAGAGAGAGAGAGAGAGAGAGAAAGAGAGAGACAGTAAATCAGGAGAGAGAGATGGTAAAAAAGGGAAAGAGAAAGAGGGAGAGAGATGGTAAAGAAGAGGAGAGAGAAAGAGAGAGATGGTAAAGAAGGGAAAGAGAGAGATGGTAGGAGAGAGATGGTAAAGAAGGGGAGAGAGAAAGAGAGAGGGAGAAAGAGAGATGGTGGGGGATGGAAAAAGAGAAAGAGAGAGAGAGAAATGGAGATAGTAAAGAAGGGGAGGGAAAAAGAGGGAGAGATCGAGTGGGGGAGGGAGAGAGACAGATAGAAGGAGGGGGATAGAGAGCTGCTTTTTATGGGGTTAACCGTAGGGAGAGAGACAGCGAGAGAGAGTCAAAAAAGAGATTGAGAGGGGGAGGGAGGGAGTGAGAGAGAGGGGGAGGAGAAGAGGGATGGGGGTAAATCCATTTGTACACGTGTTTATGAGCAGATTATTCAACGCCTGGATCCTCAGATTAAACCAGACATGGGGCCTCTCATCTATCCATCCCTCTCGCTCTCTTCTCTCTCTCTCTCTCTTATATCTCTCCATCCCACCATTACCTCCTCCTTCTCTTTCTCCATATAATGCTGTTATACTTTTCCTATGTACGTGATAAAGGGCACAAAACTACTGCAAAAACAAAAACGCCAAACTCCACGAGTTTTTTTTTAATCAAAGTGCAAAGAGACAGGCTGTTCATGTAGGAAGAAAGTGCTGTAAAATAAAAGATGAAATATTACATATTGCCTTCTTTTCATTCAAAAATAAAACAATAGCTGCATCACGAATTTCGGACTTCCAGTCCTCGTGCAATGCATACTGGGAAGAATTTTCTGAAAAAGTGAGCATCAAACCACCATGTTTGTTTTCCCAGTGGATGTGTCTATTATCAAAGTCAGTCTTTTCAAGTCTTTTTAACCATATCACATTTGTTTCTGGTTCTGATATTGGCATATTTTAGTTATGGGATTCGGACATTGTTAATTGTGTCATTGTTGGATGTCCTAACTTTTTGCAAACTTCATAACTGCGTCCACAAACCTCCATGTTTCACTTCGCAACAGAATTGAAAAATAGTGAAAGCTGAAGGCGATGGGCAGTATTGATGAACAGGAAGGACCAAAAAGGAAACCTTTGGCTCATCCTGAGTTTGCAGTGAACATTTTGTATGTGGAGCACCAACAAAGCGGGATCCTGTTTGTTAAGCGAGAGGTACAGAAGACAAACAGGCTGAGCTCACACTTTCTTATTTGACTGACTTAACAGCAACATCACATCTTGGTCTCTTTGCAGTGGAAGGTGTTTCTTGCGAACAGCTGGTGCCTTTCACTTTAGCATTGACTTTTTAAGTTTGTAACTAAGATGGAGTGAGGGATCAGGATTTTTCTTTGATGGCGCTCCACATATAAAATGTTTGATGATTTCTTAGGCAGCCAAAGGTTTCCTTTTTGGTCCTTCCTGCAGATCAATCCTGCCCATCGCCTTCGCCTTTCACTATTTTTCTATTCCCTTGGGAAGGGAAACTGTTTGAACAGAGGTTTGCAGTCACACAGATCTGATTCCCTTTTGTATTTATAGAGTTCACAAACTTCCATTTCCTAGCCCATTTGTCAAGCCGTCTTCTGCTGTTAGGACATCCAACAAACAGACAATTACAATGTTGAATCCCATAACTAAAATATGCCAATATCAGAACCAGAAACAAAAGCGATATGGTTCAAAAGACTAGAAAAGATCGGCTTTGACAATAGACACATCTCACCAGGAAATCAAACATGGTGGTTTGATGCTCACTGTTTCAGGAGATCCTTCCCAGTATGCACTGTGCGATGACTGGAAGTCTGAAATTCATGCTGCATGGTGAGCGGGGCGAGCACAGAGAAGCACAGAGAAGCACAGAGAAGCACAGAGAAGCACAGAGAAGCACAGAGAAGCACAGAGAAGCACAGAGAAGCACAGAGAAGGCAAACAAGCAAAGCGGTAAAATCAGAATTAAATATAAACACTATATAGATATATTTGATATATCAGAATCCATTTCGTGTTTAAAAAATATCTCAATATATTTTAAATATGGAAATATCGCCCACCCCTGACATGATATTTGCTTTACTGTCCTGTAGTTGAGTCTTATCTGCAGCTCCAGACCAGAAGGTTGGAGCTGTTTGTTTGGTTAGAATCAGAGGTTAAGTCTACAGCTACTCTCCTCTTTCTCCTCCCTCTCTCCTCCTTCTCTCCTCCTTCTCCTCTGCTCCTTCTCTCCCTTTCCTCCCTCCCTCCTCTTTCTCTCTGTCTCCTCCCTGTCCCCGTTTCCTCCTCTCCTCCCTCTCTCCTCCTTCGTTCTGTCGCTCGTTCCCTCCTCCTCCCTCTTCTCCTCTTCAGATGACAGAGGTGGATGCGATTTTGAAAAGGTCTCCTCTCCACAGCTCTGACCTGTAACTTACTTAAGGGTGTAAACTTCCGTCCCCATACAGTAGAGATTGAAAAATGAAAAGCAATGACATCTCCATGGAAACGAGCAGGTGCAGAACATCTTCAATAATACATCTTCATGCCACAAAAAACGGTTACACTTCAATGAGAAACACTTTTTTAGCCCAGCTGTAACAGACTTGCTTGTTTTCTTTGGTGTCTTCTCATCTGCTCCTTCAAGTTTGAGGATCCTCGGATATTTTTGGAGATGTCCTGGAGATGATTCCTGTTTACTTCCTGTTTACTTCCTGGTCTGTCGCACTCATCATCAATGACATCAATAAGTTTGTTTTTGTGTTGAAGCGAGGCCACGACCTTTCACCCCAAAGAGGCAAACCCGCTCACAGAAAAAATGCAGGTTTTTATGGATTTTTTAGTAAGTACTAAACAAACAAACAAACAAACAAACAAAACACAGGGTTGATTGTCATTCAGGCAGTTGTGTCTCAGTGGTTTGACTTGACTTGCAGCAAGGACACTGATTCTTTCTCTGAGTTCTACTGTCGTGTCCTTAGGCAAGACATCAGAGACCAAAGAGACCCAAGACCACAGACCAGACCAGAGGCCAGAAACCAATGAACAAAGTCCAGAGAGACCAGTGACCAGACACCAGAGACCAGAGATCAGACCAGACCAGACACCAGACCAGAGGCCAGAAACCAAAGACCAGAGACCAGAGACCAGAGACCAGAGACCAGGGACCAAAAACCAAAGACCAAAGACCAGAGACCAGAGACCAGGGACCAAAAACCAAAGACCAAAGACCAGAGACCAGAGACCAGGGACCAAAAACCAAAGACCAAAGACCAGAGACCAGAGACCAGGGACCAAAGACCAAAGACCAAAGTCCAGAGACCAGGGACCAAAGACCAAAGACCAGAGACCAGGGACCAAAGACCAAAGACTAAAGACCAGAGACCAGGGACCAAAGACCAAAGACCAAAGACCAGAGACCAGAGACCAGGGACCAAAGACCAAAGACCAAAGACTAAAGACCAGAGACCAGAGACCAGAGACCAGAGACCAGGGACCAAAGACCAGAGACCAGGGACCAAAGACCAAAGACCAGAGACCAGAGACCAGGGACCAAAGACCAAAGACCAGAGACCAGGGACCAAAGACCAAAGACCAGAGACCAGAGACCAGGGACCAAAGGCCAGAGACCAGAGACCAGGGACCAAAGACCAAAGACCAGAGACCAGGGACCAAAGACCAAAGACCAGAGACCAGAGACCAGGGACCAGGGACCAAAGATCAGACCAGAGACCAGAGACCAAAGAAACCAGAGACCAAAGAGACTAGAGATCAGAGTGACCAGAGTGACCAGAGACCAAAGACCAGAGACCAGAGACCAGAGATCAGAGACCAGAGACCACAGACCACAGACCAGAGAGACTAGAGACCAGAGATCAGAGATCACATCAGACCAGAGACCAGAGACCGGACCAGAAACCAGACCAGAGACCAGAGACCAATGACCAGACCAGAGACCAGAGACCAATGACCAGACCAGAGACCAGAGACCAGACTAGAGACTAGAGACCAGAGACCAGTCCAGAAACCAGACCAGAGACCAGAGACCAATGACCAGACCAGAGACCAGAGACCAGAGACCAGAGGCCAGAGACCAGTGACCAGAGACCAGACCAAAGACCAAAGGACAGATCAGACAGACCAGAAACCAGACCAGAAACCAGAAACCAGAGTCCAGAGACCAGACCAGAGACCAGACCAGAGACCAGACCAGAGATCAGACCAGAGATCAGACCAGAGATCAGACCAGAGATCAGACCAGAGATCAGACCAGAGATCAGACCAGAGATCAGACCAGAGATCAGACCAGAGATCAGACCAGAGATCAGAGCAGAGAGGTCATGGTGCAGGCTCTGATATCTTTGTTTATAAGCGTGTGCAGTTTTACAGGGCTTTGTGCACACATTTAAACGCTTATGGTTATTGCCGGTGTAACATTACACACAGGGATATCAGCAGAACACAATATATGCAGCAGTGTGGGTGAGTTATGGCCTAAAAGCTTTTAAAGGGTGAAGAGAATCAGCTGCTATGACTTTGCTCTGAAGTGAAGGTAAATTTACACAACGCACAATGACCAAATACAAAAGGGAGTTTAGGTTACAAATGTACAAATGTGTGGTCAGGGAGAGGTTGGACACAATAATACAGCCAGTGCAGTCTGACAGAGAGAGTTTTTATTTTAAAATAGAAACCTTTAAGTTAAAAAGTCGATTTGGCAGAACACAAGATCTTAAAAGTTCTAGATTAAGAATAAACTGACTCTTGTAAGGTTTTAGTCATGTTATAAAGTTGTTACCTCCTCTAAAACACACCTGGAGTTTGTTTGAGTAACTCTTTATTATTAGTCTGTGTGCATCTCCAAAGCTCAAAATGCTCTGTTCCACCTTGTGATGTCATGAAGTGGTAGTTTTCAAGTTAACAGCTCCTTTTATCTTTTGTTCAGTAGAAACTGTCAATCCCAAGGCTGAAATTATCGAAATAATTCTAGTGAAAATGTAAAGCATTTGAAAACTTCATGTATTACCACATGACTGGGGGTGTGCAAAATATAGAAATTTTGATATATTGTATCATTTAATGTATTCATGTATGTCTTAATTTACAGTATTGATATTGTGGACTGCTATATTTATATATCGCCAAGAGTATTTTTGTTATATTTTACAAAACTATTTTGTTACAGAGCTACAGTTTTGTTGTTTTTTCAGAGGAAGGAAACTCTTTTAAGCCACAGATTTGGCATTTTCACTGTTTTGATGAGTAAAATGGGCATGTTTCATATGATCTTTGTAGAAGAAGTGGTTTAACAAAGACTTTTAGTATCACAGCCATGATTTAGCCTTTATTTTTGTTGAATTGTATCGAATCGATTTGAAATATATGGTATCAAATCAAAAGCTCACTGTATCAAGATATGCATCGTATTGTAGCCTATGTATCGAGGTATGTATCATGACACCCAGCCCTACACGTGACACCACAAGGTAGAACAGAGTGTTATCTCTCTGAGAGAAGAACTCAGCCTTAATGTGCAGTGTTTGTGTGTTAAAAATGTGTGAATGAAACAAAAGACAGCTCCATGTTTTTGATGAGGAAGAAACATTATAACATTGATCCAAAATAATGTAATAAACTGTAAACCTTTTAAGTTCTAGTCTGTCTGATATCATTTTTATTTTTCATAATCAGGAATGAATTACTTTGTTTTCCTACATATGCAATGGCAGTGCTGGCTAGAGCGTTCACACATCTACTCAAAGATCAACAGTTACACCCCTGCTGGGACCGGTGTTGTTGTGCCCTTGGGCAAGACATAAGTCAGGGGTGGGCAAACTTTTTTTTAATCAAGGGCCACATATCTAAACACAGACAAAGCAGAGGGCTGATCGAGGGCCGTAGACCGGTGCTCAGTACAGTGAATCACTGAACTATGTGCATGTTTAAGACGTTAGAATGAGCCTTCAGTCTTTATTCATGCTAAGATCCTTAAAACCACACACTAAAGATTTTCAAAAACCTTGCAGTAAAAAAAATATTTTTAATTCCAATTCCAATTTTTAATGCCAATTCATCTGAAAGCCTGAGGGCCAAGAAAAATTAGTCGGCCGGATTTGGCCCACGGACCATAGTTTGGACATGCCTGACATAAGTGTTTTGAGTAATACTGATGAGAGTTTTACAGCTTCATGCATTTTTCATTCATGCCACACTCTGGGGCAGACCGCCAATCGACCCCTTCCACCAGCAGACGCGCACGCACACATTCACGTTGGGCTTTGTGAGTGGTGTCTTGCCTAAGGACACAAGAACAGTTCAGTTTCCACTAACCACTGCTGCCCCACTGTCTGATATAAGGCGTTGTCAAGGCGATATGGTAGAAAAACTGACAATACTACAAATCCAACATATTATTAGTCCTGATTTAAAAAACATTTTGCAGTTATTTTAGGCATGTTTGCTGAGGCCTTGAGGGGTTTGTCAGACTGCTAAATGAGGCTAATAACGATGGCTGTGTCCCGCGGGTGGCTCCGTGGTTGCGCGGCGGCTGTTGGTTCCAGAGCTCCTGTTGCGTGCCAGTCTCTCATGTGTCTGACTCAAGCTGATTAGACTGATTAGTTTACAAAGAGCGGGAAACACAACAACAGTGATGGAGAGATCGCAGGACAGAGGGAGAGAGGGAGAAAGAGGGTGGGGGAGAGAGGGAGGAAGAGAGAGAAGGAGGGACAGGGGGAGAGAGGGGGAGACAGGAGAGAGGGAGAGAAGAAGGGGAGACAGGAGAGAGGGAGGGAAACTAGAGAGGTAGAGAAGGAGAGAGGGGGATGGAGAGAGGGAGGGATACAGGAGAGGGAGAGACAAAGGGAGCCAGGACAGAGAGAGTGATAGAAGAGGGAGACAGGAGAGGGAGGGAGAGAGGGAAACAGGGGAGGGAGAGGTGGAGATGGGAGAGGGAGAGAAAGGGAGGCAGAAGCGGGAGAGAGAGAGAGAGAGAGACAGGAGAGGGAGAGAGGGAGGGAGACAGGAGAGGGAGGGAGACAGGAGAGGGAGGGAGAGAGGTAGACAGGGGAGGGAGAGGTGGAGATGGGAGAGGGAGAGAGAAGGAGAGACAGCAGAGGGAGAGAGAAATTAAGACAGGAGAGGGAGACAGGAGAGGGAGTGAGGAAGGGAAACAAGAGAAGGAGAGAGAGAGAGGAGAGGGAGAGAGAAGGAGAGGGTGAGACAGCAGAGGGAGAGAGAAAGTAAGACAGTAGAGGACTACAGGAGAGGGAGAGAGGGAGAGAGGGAGAGAGGGGGCGGGGAAGGACAGGGAGAGAGGAAGGTGTACGAAGTGAACAGTTCACCTGCTACTCCCTTGAATGAAGATACACTGGAAAAAAAACAAAAAAAAAACACAAGTTGAGTTTGAAATATGGTATTTATTAATGATTTTCTATAAGTGACAGCAACATTTAGAATTAAGAATGAACCATTTCAAATCGATCAGTCCCAGAGTCACCTGAGTCTTTGTGTTTGCATGTTCTCTCTGTTTCTGGATGAGTTTCTGGGCACTTCTGTTTCACTCATCAACCCAAAACCTGCACAACGGGTCAGATCCTCCAGCTAATGTAGTCCTGACCTGACTGTAAGTCCAGACCTGGAGATGGTCATTGAAGGACGGGTCAAATGCAGAGGACAAAACTCCCTACATAAAGATTAAATGTGTAAAAAAAAAAACAAAAACATGACCTTAAAACCTTAAAGTAGGAAATGTAGAAAGTAAAGCCCTTGTCATTTTAGCTGATTGTTTGTATTGCTTTTCAGGAATTGTTCCTGAGCCAGTCATCTTCAAGAGTGACTTATACAATTCCTCTCTCTCTCTCTCTCTCCGTCTCCTCATCTCTCTCTTTGTCTCTCTCTCTCTCCCTCTCTCCTCATCTCTCTCTTTGTCTCTCTCTCCCTCACTTCCCTTACCACTTTCTCTCTCCCCTTCACCTCCTTCACCTTTCTCTCTCTCTCTCCCTCTCTCCCCCTCACCTCCTTCACCTCTCTCTCTCTCTCTCTCTCCTCTTCATCTCCTTCACCTCTCTGTCTCTCTCTCTCTCTCTCCTCTTCACCTCCTTCACCTCTCTCTCTCTCTCTCTCTCTCTCTCCTCTTCACCTCCTTCACCTCTCTCTCTCTCTCTGTGCCTCCCTCTCTCCTCTTCACCTCCTTCACCTCTCTCTCTTTCTCTCTTTCATCATTAAACCTTACACAGTGCACTTCCAGCGTCCCTGGGAGTGGAATGGTGGTCTGTATTTTTCCATGTGTCCGTGGAGGGTCGGGAGTCGGGGGGGGGGGGGGGGGTCGGGCAGTGAGGGGGGGCCGGGAGGGGGAGGGGAGGGGGGTGACGCGACTCCATTGTTCCCGCGGCGATAGAGAGGAACCAGGTCCCTGAGGCCAGTTCCGGTTCCACGCAGAAAACAGCCACTTTCTCATAGAGCTTTCCTTCCTCCAGCAAAGAACCAAACAATCCCACAAACGGACCAGAGGAGAGGGGCTTCCAATAAAAGGGGGACTGGACTGGACACGCACGGGGAATAAATACCATGAAATATTGGCTTCACGTGGCACCTCAGCGTCCTTAAAGAGAGGGTATTAACTGCTCACACATACCATATTCACATCACCATATTGCCTTTTATTGTTTTGAAAATGCGATATTCACCAGTGCGTTTGAGTCCCCCTCACTTTGCTCTCTGTTCTAAATCACTCCTCCTTCAGAGAGCTATCACAACACAATCAGTGTGCCTCCCACTATGGAGCTACTACACTTGGCATAAAGTTGTTGTGTACAGTTTTCTATCATGTTTTTGTGTATTTATGGAGAATTGTCGTGTGGCAGCAGCGTGGGTGATGTAGACTTGTGGGCGGAGCATTGCACAGAATCTTGAAGCTTACTGTGAGGATGTTTCAGACAATGATAGCTATAATACTCATCGACATCTAAACCCTCTTCAGGCATGTTTTCAATGAGGGAACATTATAAACAGAGTAGAAAGCTCAAAAAATTCAATTTTGCATAATACCCCCTTTCAAAAAGATGTATGTTTGCCCGATTCATCAGTCGGTTTTACTTCATGGAAACCTACTTTTTTTATTTACTGTATTTTCCAGGCTATTAGGCGCTCTGGATTATAAGACGCACTGTCATTAAATGGTCTATTTTCTAACTTTTTTCACAAATAAACCGCACTGGACTTTAAACTAAACACAATAGTTGGATGGGTCAGTGGGACTTTGTTTGTTCGTTCATGGTGACTCTGGGCTTTGTTCAGTTGTGGCGTGTAGGGAGGGGTGCTGTCTGGGACCAACGGACTGTCGGCGTGTTCGCAGTGACTCAGTTGTTCAGTTGTGGCTCAGAGTGGCACATTGGACTCGCTTTTCCGGTCCGTTCTTTTGTTCCATTCCTCATCAGCGTGGAGTGAAGAGTGTGGCTGCAGGTGTGTTTCGCTGTGCGGTCTCTGTCTGCTCCGTGGTTGTTTGCGTGCGCTGCAGGTGGTGCGGCTTTGTAGTTTACTCAAGTCTTGCTGAGACACCTGAGTGGATTAGTGTATGGGGGCTTTGGATTGCGGGGCGCACGGTCGTTTTTTGATGCGGTTAGAGGCTTAAGAGTGCGTCTAATAGCCTGGAAATAACCCGGAAAAACTAATCTCTGCTGTTTGGTTGTGATGTATGTATTGCGCTGCTAACAGGGCTAACTGGTATATTAAGCTTTTCCTAAATTGCGTACGAAGAAGGACAATAATGTTTTTCCCCTTGATAAAATTCACCAAACATTCTCTTTGTTCCAGCTTTAAATCCTTGATCTTGGGAATTGTTGCCAACCCAGGATGTTTGTCTTCATCTACATTCATCGCGACAGTCTTGTTTGCTGTTGTGCTGTACCACAATCTCTTTGCTGATTGGTCGGTGCGCGGTGTACAGCTTCCGGGGTTCTTGCAATCCTTCTAGTGTATTCTGATTCCTGATCTAGTCGCTGGAGAGAAATGACATTGAGCGGAGGCACTAGGTGGCGCTGGCCTGGCTAGGATGCTGTACCTGAACTTAGAACATTTTTTACAGTTTGCAGTGGTCCAGTTTTATTCTTAATTCTCTTAATCAGTGATACGTGCAGGATTCGACAGCTTCACATAGTCATTTTGGTACAAATGAAAAAAATAAGTCTGCTTCTCACTAGTGTAATCTGTATCTACCCATTAAAGGTGCTGACAGTTATTTTAGATGAAGATTTAAATGTTAAATGTGCAAATTATACCACAATGATCCACAATGTCATAGATTATAACTTTAGCAGACACATGATATATCTTCTTTAATGCTAAACTGTGCAAGATTTAAGGCAAAACAATCCTGTTTCTTTTCATAGACCAGACCAGTTGAGTTTTACAGTTCAGGGTACAGCATCAAAGACTTTCAACCACACCACAGTTACAGAATCAAACTGGATTCTGGGTGTTAGAAGAAAAATATCCGGTAGACAAATTCTTTGCTTTGGGGTTTGGCCTGTTTCACCCACAAATGTTTAACCAAATCTGGGAGTGCAGAGGGAGCTCTACGTGTTAGCAGAGTCTAAATGATACGTGCTATTCCCGTCCTCACCAAAGCTGCTATTACACTGACACACGGACAAAGAGATGTGCTCTGTCTCTGTACGTCTCTGATTAGACATTTCCTATGGTTAAAGGGCCCATATTATGCTATTTTCTCATCTATGGAGAAACACTCTGCACCACCTTGTGATGTCATGTGGTATTACAAGTGTTCCACTGTGTTTTTAAACTCCATACACCTTCACTAGAGTCATTTGGATAAATCAGCTCTGGAATTCCCAATCACTACTGAACTAAAGGTACATGAATTTGAAAACTACAACTTCATGGCATCATCATTTGAGCTTTGGAGACTTAGACAGACTAAATCATTACTCAAACACGTGTGAATGAAACAAAACACAACTCTAGGTATGTTTTTGATTAGGTAACACAAATCGGCCCTCTAAACTTGGACCAAAACTCCATGGACCATGAATTTTGATTTAAACAATAAATACATCAATTGAACCCAGCCAGAAAAAAGAAAGAAAAAGAAAAAAAAAAGGCTAAAAAAAAAAAAAAAGTTTGTAAACATGTCCAAAATCAATATTATTATTACTCTGAATTCTTTTTTTTTTTTTTTTTTTTTTCCATAATTGAATATTTTCCTCCCTCACCTGGGTTGTAGAGTCTTGGTTCAGCCTTCTTCGCTACGTGGCCTTTATCAGTTCCGAATGTGTTTTTTTGTATGTATAGTATTTTCTAAATTTATTGCAGACCTATTTGAACCTGGATACGTGCACTGACTCAGACTCTTCCTATGTCCCCCACCCCCCTCCTCCATTGTCATATATATCCTGAGGTTTGGACACTATGCTTCATCATAGTTTGTTTTGGAGATAGAAAAGTCTTGGATGTACATTTTCCGGGACAAAATCGAGGATACAGGAAGACTGAGCCGACCAGGATGCTATTTTAGTGCTTGGTTTCCTACAGATGCTAATTTTAAAGTTACTCATATTTCCTGTTGGTTCTTAGTCAGGAATAGTTGGAAAATCTGTTGGAAAATTAGGCCTTATTTCAAAAACAAACTCAGGATCTAATTGTTGTGAGGTGAACGTGCTACCTATTAAAATGTTTTGTCTTAATAATAAGCATTTCAACTAATTTCTGCACATTTTTTGACACTACCATCTTCACAGCTTCTGCAAACCCTCTCAGTTATATTTCTACAATTAAACTATTTTCAAATTTTAAAGAAGTAAATAAATGAACAACATTAACCCTGCACTGTGAGTTTTTGCAATATTTGAGTATCCATTTTGACATGAACCTTCTGATGCGATAGGACCCGCCCACTAGTTGATGAACCAATCACGATGTGGAGTAAAAGATGAAGAAACACTGCAAAAAGCTTGGCCAAAATTTAAGATATAAACACTTAAATCTATCAGAAAATAATTTAAAAGTAGAGAAATGATCTGTCCATGCAGCAAGAAAATTTTACTTGACAAGTTCTCTTAAAATAAACAACCTCTAGACTGGAATGAAACAGTCTCAGAACTAGTAAGTAGATAATAAATCTGAAAACAAGACGAATAACCTGATATAAGTTTAAAAATCTTGGCCAGATCAGAGAAATTTACAGTGCATGGCCGACAGACGTCTGTGCTTTTCTCCCAACTGGATGTAACCAAAGATTTCTTGGCTTGTTCTGCTGTTGTGACACTTTGACCAGTCAGATTCAAATATTCGTCATGACGTTCCACTTTTTGCCGAACGCTTTCAGTGAGAGCTGTTCTAGATTGATAATGTCTAAAGTGACACACATCAATCTAACGTGAGCCATGTTACTTTGAAGGGACAGTTCAGATTTTTGGACATTGGACATCATTTCCTCGTGAGGCAGAGTGTTGGAGTTGTGTGGAGACACTTATGGAAAATCAGTTGGAGACACTTTTTAAAATATTCCACACAGTTCTTGTATTTGCAGAGGTCGCTGGTGCTAGGCTAGTGCATGTCAATGGCCATAGTTAGCCTGCCACTAAAAACAGTCTTACCCACTCCACAAAACTTCCAAAGAAAATCCATTATTAGACCAGACTGTCAATGTGCATGTCTGTGTCGATAGAATCATTTTAGAAGTAAAACCAACCTTACATTTGAAGGATTTATGTCTGAGCAGCAGCAACGATTTGTACTTCCTAATAGAAAGCTTGGCAGCGGCGGACTGATATATGAGAAATTAGTCCCTCAAAGTGCGACGATTCATGTGATGCAAGGCTAGTTTTATTTGAGACATTATTCTATCAAGACAGACATTCACATGGACAGTCTGGTGTAATAATAGATTTGTTTTGGGTGTTTTGTGGAGTGGGTAAGAGTGTGGAGTGTTTTTAGTGGCAGGCTAACTATAGCCATTGACATGCACTAGCCTAGCACCAGTGACCTCTTCAAATACAAGGACTGGATGGAATATTTTAAAAAGTGTCTCCACACGTCTCCAACACTCTGGCTCACTAGGAAATAAGACTCTATGTCCAAAATTCCGAACTGTCACTTTAACACTAAACATTTCTTCCTCTAAAAGTTTCCAAGCCGCTGTCAGAGAGGCTCCATTCTCCATTCAAAAAGCTGATCCTTGACCACTGAAATGATTGGATCTCGATTAAATCTGCATCGCTATGAGACACAAATACTGTAGTACTGTAGTGTTGTGCTGTCACTTCCCAGCGTTATGTCACTGTTTGAATGGAAACTGAAACAAGAAAATGTCTCACGTCACTATTTCCCGTCTGGAGTTGAAGCTTGTTTGTGTGCGTGCCCTGTCCACCGTCCTCCTCTGTCTCCTCCCCCTTTCTCTCCCTTTCTCCTTCCCCTCCTCCCCTTTCTCCCCCCCGTCCTGTCTGAAGATCCTTGCGTACAGGGGAAGATGAGCAGGTCTAATGCACTTTCCGTGTGTGTGCTTTAGGAAGCACCTGTCCAGCTCACATCAGGTGACTTCCCGGTTCACTTCCTGGTTCACTTCCTAATTTGCGTCACATGCTGGTCCCCGAGGCCGGCTCTGATTGGCGGACGCTAGCCCCCGCCCCCTGCTTCCTCTCATCTCGTTCATTGATCTTCGGTGTGGTCGGTTCATTCTCACAGCTTCAGCGACGCACAGGTACAGCTGTTACTCACACAGACATCATCAGACCAGGATGTGAATCATGCAAAATTGAAATATCACATGGACTTTTTTTCTGTCGTCATAACTTTTGTCACGTCTTGGTCCTGTTTGCAGAGGCGGCAGCATGAGTCAGTTTCCCCACAAGAAGTTATTCACGACACTTATCAAGAGATGCATAGGAAGATTTCAGATTCAATAGAAAGTGAAATTGAATTATCTATTTCGGAACACGTTTACAGTACACTAAAGCTTTATCATTATTGCCTTGCCTTTTCCTAACCTCATTCCTGTGGGTCAGAGGTAATGAAGACTCCACAGACTCCACCTTCCATTCAGAGATTCAAAAGTTTTGGATGAAGATTTACACTTACTAAAGAATCACCAGTACCTGAGTTAGGGACTACTCAAAGTGTACTACAAACTACCTGGCTTCTTGTAGATGAGCAGTGGCTCTACTCTGAGCTTCTGCACTGCTTACCCTGTGATCTGTTATGATCCAGAGCTTGTGGCCATGTGAGAATAGAAACAGTGACTGCTTCAAGTTATATGGTAACAGTCTGAACAAAAACCAAAAGACGAACTGGTGCATCCAGAATTTGACAGAGGTGATTGCAGATCCTTCTCTGTTCACTAATAGTATCTCTGCAGATTCTGCACATTTGTTGGCATGCCTCCTGTAAGTTTATTAGAACTGCCAGAGCATGGAATGATCTGACATGTTTGTTTCTGTATACTGTATGTATATGTAAATGCGTACGCGACATGAGCAGATCTGACGTGAGCAGATCTGACCAGAGTTTTGCATCTTGGGCAGTGTAAACGGAAACACTATAGTGGAGCGTATTCAACGTTTCCACTCTGAAGGTTTCAGATTTTTGCATTTTTAAGCCCCAAATAACACAGTTGAAATTTGCACTCTCTCAATACTCATTATTTTATTTTATTTTTTTAAACTAATATCACACAAACAGACCATGCCTCTCTCTGATTGGTTAACCCACCTGTCAGTCATGCCCTCTGGAATCAGGGAGGATGGATGAAATGGTTCCAGATCCACTCGTCTTTGTAAAGTTTTATCAAAGTGTGTGGTTCAGGCTGGATAGCTAAGCTCCTCTCTCCAGTTTAAGCCTTTACTTATTTCATCCCTTTACAGTTTTAAATCAACAAAGTCCAAATAAGCCTGCCTCAAACCTCAGCCAAATCATTACAACACAATAACTGTCTCCAAACACTGAGTGCTCTGGCCAGATCTTCTGCACTCTCATTATTTTTATCCCTCACCTGCAGCTCTTTCACAATCCTACACTTTTCTCCCTTTGGCCTTTCTCCTGCACTATTTTAGGCTCTTGAATCCATCTTAGTCTTTTACATGTATCTGAACCTGCATCAGCCATGTTGGTTTAGCAGCAGGAGACTTTTCCTTGAACCCTTCAAAGGCTGCGTACTCTGCATTCACACTTCAAGAGTGGCTATTTTACTTCTGTGGGGGTAATGCGTAACATGTTTAGATCAGCATGTCACCTTGGATTATTTTGAAAATGTTCTACTCGCTGAAAAGAAGGTACATGACATCACAAGGTGGAGCAGTGTTTTCTGTTTCAGAGAAGAACTCGGAGGATTTGTGTTTGTTGGATTTGGATTTGTTAAACATGTGAAAAAAACAAACAAACAAAAAAACACACACACACAACTCCAAGTACGTTTGTGATGAAGAAACAACATTATAACATAGATGAACAGTGCAATACAGTATTGGCCATTTAATGATCTAATGGTCAGGACAAAGTGTGAATGTTCCTCCCTCGTTTCACTAAAAAGACACAGGATCCATATGTGGGCGGGGCCAAGTACTTTCCAATAGACCAGAGTGGGACTAAATATTGATTAAATGATCAGTTTGTCTAAATACACTTACCCCCCTGAGACAATGTGACCTGACAGGCATTAAGTGTTACAAGACCACAGCCAAACAGTATTATTACACTCAAAGAAAATACATGAAATACCTCCCGTGCACTCAAATTACACGTACATAGAAAAGGTTGTGTGTTTTCCTTCAAGAGAAGATTTCATTTGCAATGTACAACCATCTTCCAAAGTTGCAGTTCCCCCATTTTATTATCAAAATTATATTGTTATGTTATATTGTGCACTATGTTTATTGCATTTTTGCCTTAGAGCAGAAGTTCCAAATCCTATATGCTTTAATTAAATTTAAATAATTCATAAAAATAATTTCAACCTTCACCCATATTTAACCTTGAATGCAGTCATTTTATTTGTCAATTATATTAAACAGTAATCACAGTGAGATAGTGTAATCATCCGTCCAGGAACAGTGTTTCAACTGTGTTCACCTGGACACTGTGTTTGTGAATAAGACATCTGGGCTCCATCCAGAAGCCATTTTCAGTTTGATGCACTGCAAAAAAGCTTGGCGAAAATTTAAGATATAAACACTTAAATCTATCAGAAAATGAATTAAAAGTAGTGAAATTATGTGTCCATGCAGGGAGATAATTTTACTTGACACATTCTCTGAAAATAAATTACCTCTAGACTAGAATTAAACAGCCTCAGATCTACTAAGTCAATCATAAATCTGAAAACAAGATGAATAACCTAATATCATTTTTTAAATCTTGGCCAGATCAGATACATTTTCAGTGTGGATTGAGACACCAACACAGTTCTGAGTTTAGAGCTAGACTTAGTTAACTCAGAATAGTATAAATATCCTGATACCAAGTGAAAAGGCTCCTGGATAAAGCTGAAACAGTGTGAAGATGAACACCACTGAAACCTTCTCTAAACTAGGGCTGGGATCACATGACACATGATACATTTAAATCATCAAAACAGTGAATATGTCAAGTGCATCTTATAAACAAGTTTCCTTTCTCTAAATAAGGATCAAAATTATCGTGTCAGAAAAAAAAAAAAAAAAAAAAAAACAGCTTAAAGATACCAAAATATATTCTTGCTGATATATCGATACAGTAGCCCAAGATAACGATAATGTGTCACCAAATTTAGAATCACAATATATCGATATATCTTTTGTCCTGGTAAACGGACTATTTTAACGCTTTTCCCTTTTGTTCCCAGACAGATGCTTCAGCCCTAAACCTAAACCACTAACTCTCCTCTTTAGTCAGGCTCACGGGGCTAATGGACCTGAGTGATTTTTCAGCCGATTTCCTCTGAATGACAAACGAGCGATGCAATTCGTTTGGTAAATGACACAAGCTCCTGATGCCCTTCCAGTGATTACAACCCCCCATCCGTTTGGTGAGCCCTGGAAGAGCTAAAGGGCTAATTGAGCAACAAGACAACAATGGGTTTAAAGGTGCACTGTGTAACTTTTCAGGTGGAGGGTCCGCCATCCTCTTGTCTCCATGGAGATATTATTGTCTGACCTTGATTACTCCACAGTTTGGATATAAACTTAGTAACTTGATATTGTCTAAATAAAGAGTGTTTTTTTTTTAATTATCGCCTTTGCGTCCTTAGTTTCAAAATCAAGTTTGACATTTTAGTATCAACTAGCCTGATTCATCAGGTGGTTTCACTTTGTACAAGCCATCTGACCTCGCAGTGTTAGATTTCGTTCGCTCGATGGTAGGGCGGTACTTTTTCATTTAACCAATTACTGCTATTTGGTCGTGATGTATGTAATGCGCCGCTAACAGGGCTAACTGGTATATTAAGCTTTTCCCAAATCCCATAGGAAGAAGGACAATAACGTCTTTCCCCTTGATGAAATTCACAGAACATTCTCTTTATTCCGGCATTAAATCCTCGATCTTGGGAATCATTGACAACACTGAATATATGGCTCTTCGCTGATTGGCTGGTGCCCGGACTCGCACTTCCGGGGTTTTGTGAACGGTCTAGTGTATTTTGATTCCTGACCTATTTGCTGGAGAGAAATAAAATTGAGCAGAGACACTAGGTGGCGCCAGCCTGGCTATGTAACAACACTATTACACTGCAAAAAGAGTTAAAATGACTTGAATTAAGAAAACATTATCTTGATTTTCATAAATTTTACATGACAAGTAAAATGATCTTCCAACAGCACAAACCTTTTTGTACTTAAAAATAGGAAAATACATCTTGTTACACCAAAGATAATAAAAACAAGTCTTTGCACTAAAAATAAGAAAAAAAAAAAAAAAAAGACTTATTCCTTTCATAGAAAATTTTACTTGTCAAGCCAAAATTAAAAATAAAAAATTTAACTCAATTTTACTTTGCACATTGTAGATCTCTATTTGACCTAATAACCCCAACACTAAAGGGTATATGTATTAATTGATTTTGACTGTATGTGATTTTCCTCCTGTATTTTCCTCTTTGGATGTTCAGTTCCCAGGTCTTTGCTCCCCTCGGGCCCAGGCCAAAGCTTGCGCAGACGGGTGACACTCTCCAGAGGACCCCCTGCGCCCCTGCCTCTCCTGCCCCACACAGACCTCCTCCTCTGGGCAAGGCAGGCGTTCACCTCCCCCCTCCGTCTCACGTCACCCAGGCTGAAGTCATGGTCCCATTAAAGCATGAAGTAATGCTCAAACACAGGGGAATACGCCGTAAATCTACAAACAGAAAATGAAGCTTTGACGTGATGATTTCTGAGAGTACAAACAGCCTTTGGTCCCTTTTATGACAACAGGTAAATGCAATAACTTTTAAACTAACCAGATGTGACAGAGTGAGTTTGAGAGAGTAACAGAGGAGAGTACCAGAGGAGAGGACCAGAGGAGAGGACCAGAGGAGAGTACCAGAGGAGAGGACCAGAGGAGAGGACCAGAGGAGAGTACCAGAGGAGAGGACCAGAGGAGAGTACCAGAGGAGAGTACCAGAGAGAGAGGACCAGAGGAGAGTACCAGAGGAGAGTACCAGAGGAGAGGACCAGAGGAGAGGACCAGAGAGAGGAGAGACCAGAGGAGAGGACCAGAAGGAGAGACCAGAGAGGACCAGAGGAGAGTACCAGAGGAGAGTACCAGAGGAGAGGACCAGAGGAGAGTACCAGAGTACCAGAGGAGAGGACCAGAGGAGAGTACCATAAGAGAGGACCAGAGGAGAGTACCAGAGGAGAGTACCAGAGGAGAGGACCAGTACCAGAGGAGAGTACCAGAGGAGAGTACCAGAGGAGAGGACCAGAGGAGAGGACCAGAGGAGAGTACCAGAGGAGAGGACCAGAGGAGAGGACCAGAGGAGAGGACCAGAGGAGAGCATTGCAAAGTCACACATTTTTAGAATAATTTGTCCTTATGTCTACTTTAATTATTATATTTTAAAAGGACCATTTTACTCTATATTTACACTATATTTTCTGATCTATGTTATAATCTTGTTTCTGTATCAAAAACATACCTGGAGTTCACTCAAAGAGAAAAAACAAACAAACACATACACCTTCATTAAAATCATTTGGATAGTTTCATTTTATTTAAGTTACAGGGATTTTCTGACTTGAAACATTTGTATTCTAAAGGTCTCCTCTCCACAGATCTGACCTGTAACGTGGTTCAGCAATATCCAATAGTTTCCATGGAGATAGGTACGTTTAAAGCCACACTGTGGAAAACTGCTGACAAAGTACTAAAAAATGAAACCATGCACGTTTATGTACCATCAGCATTTAAGATCTAGAACACTGAGGTGACAGTAGAAAATGTCTTAGATTGTCGAAGATGCTGAAAATTAGAGGTTCTATTGTTGTGTCCTTAGGCAAGACACTTCACCCACTTTGCCTATTATGAAAGTGGTGGGTGAGTTAGTGATTAGTGGGTATCTTACCACCACTGAGTATGAAGAGAACACTGAGTAAGTGAGAATACAGTGTTGTGCAGACCGGGGCATTGTCCAGCTCCCGGGCCACATACAGCCCTTTGGTTGACTCTGATATTCGGGTCGTTTTCGTTGCAGTTGCAGTGTTCATCCACACTAATCTGATTGAAAATGACTCCAGAGACAGAACGATCTGGTGTTGTCAGCTCCCACGAATTAATCTGAGTATGGACCTGATCCGGCACTGTGTGGACGCCTGAAAACGCTGATACGCTGATGAATGTCTATACGTCGTGAAGTAATTTACTGCCAAAACACTAAGAGGCTAGAATATATGTCCATTCATATATACAGTCTGTGTGACCTGCAGACGCATAATCTCTGAAAAGTTTAACATGAATCATCTCTAACGCAATAGAAGCACAGACCAGACTCACCATCAGCAGAACATCCCTCTGTCACAGAAAGAACACTCATATTCCATATGAGTCGTGTCCTTTAGTCCGACAGAAGCTAAACTGCATCAGTGCACAATAGCCAGCTGTTTTTTGAGCGCTTAGTTTATGCAAATTAACCACACGGTTTTAAGTTTCATTTCTGTAAAATGTAAACAAACATGCTCAAAGCTGTGTGGATAGAGAAGGACACAGAACCAATGTGTCTGGACGCAGATCGTTTCCGATACGGTGATACAGTGATACGTGGATTCGTTTCAGTGTAAACGTAATCTCTGACCGGCCTGTTTAAGATCATTTTCAAAATAATCATATTTTAGAATTTTACCTCATGCATGGACTAAAGCTGCATTATTTTATTTTAGAAGTATTTAAAAAAAATTTTTTTTATACACATACAAAATGACGTAATATGTAAATCAAGATGTCTACATGACAATCGATGTCACAGCCCTCAAAAATGTCTGCTTTGATTGATGAATTTATTTCGGTCACAGGTATATTCTGACATTATTTCACAGACAGTCATATTTAACATGCACAGACTGAAAAGTTGTAGGCTGAAGCTGAAGCTTGAGCTTATTCTGCCTTTACGCTTTATCCCTTTATCAGAGCTTCATCTTGACACCAGTTCATCTCTATAAATACAGCAAGAGAAAACAAACAAATCAGTAACAGTACAGCAAAGTACTACAGCACAAACTAAGTCTCATAATTCATGTATCTGCCCAGAGTTAAACATTTAAACTTATTTATAAACTGGAAGAGAGTGGTGCACAATTTTAAGTTTTCTGCTCAGGCTGAAAAAAGAAAGGTAGATGCTGAATGCAGGGTTTAAAAAAACAAAAAACTGCTAAATTTGATTGAATAAATGCATTTTTTGTAAGGCAAGGTCATTTTTTTTCATTACTTAGTCATAACAAGTCTTACCAGCTCGTCAAAACAATGATATTTACTGCTTTTCATGAAGAAATACAATTAATATTATGCAAAATTGAGTGAAGCATTTTGGCCCTTCACAATATTTTCTGTTTCTCATTTGGCCCCATGGAAAAAATAATTGCCCACTCCTGATGCTGTGAATGGCATTAAGCTTATGTCCGTGGAATCAAGCAAGTGAGACTATACCAAGACAGGTTACACGTCAGATCTGTGGAGAGGCGCCCCCCGCTCAAAGTAAGAATACATGTTTTTGTTTAAAATCCAGACACTGATAAAGCTGAAAACTGTTTGTGCAGATCCAAGGCCCCGTGTAATGAATGGGGCGCTAATGGTTTGAAGTTCTCACAGTGAAGAGTGAGGTCATTGGAATGTAAGAACTTGGGTAATGTCCACAGGCGACCAAACTGAACCGTGATTTCAACCAGGAAGACTGTCAGACAATCACCTCTCAAAGCATTCATATAAACACACTCTGTCTCCCCTCCTCTGTCCCATCTCCACCGCAGCAGCAGAACCACCTCACCCTCTCCATCTCCTCCTCCTCTTCGTCACCTCCAGTGTCTCGACCCCAGGAGAGATATTTTATTTATATTTATTTACATTTATTTCCTGATTAGTTATTATTGTCTTTTAATTTGAAAAGCCCATATTGTGCTATTTTATAACCTTTTATAATAAATCCTCATCAAAAACATACCTAGAGTTGTGTTTTATTTCATTCACATGTTTAACTCACAAACCCTGCATATTTAGTCTGAGTTCTTCTCTAAAACAGACAACACTCTGTTCCACCTTGTGATGTCACGTGGTAATACAATACAGGAAGTGCTCCAGTGTGACTCCATACACCTTCACTAGAATCATTTGGATAGTTTCAGCCTTTGGAGTTGCCTGTCTCTACTGAACTAAAGGTAAAAGCTGTTATCATGAATACTACTGCTTCATGACATCACAAGGTGGAAGAGCATTTTGAGGTTTAGAGATGTAAACAGACTAATAATAATAAAGGGTTACTTAAACATGGCATGTGAATGAAACAAAACTCAACTCCAGGTATATTTTTAATGAGATAACAGCATTATAACATGGCTTAAATCTCACAAGAGCCAATTTTGTGTAATTTAGGACCTTTAAATATATTTTATGACACTTCCCAAGTTGTTCACATTTTAACCTAGTGCTGTCATTAACCTTCATTCTTTAAAATGGGGGAATGATGCAACTTTTTGGAGCTTTCTGCCATGTCATAGAGATCTCTCCGAAGCCATATTCAAACCCTCCTTATGTTTAGCTGTAAGATTCTGTCCAATGCTCAGCCCACAAACCTGTATCACCCTTTCTTCCACGTGACAATTCTCCATAAGTATACAAAAGGAGGATCAAAATAATACTCTACAAACTGACAGACCTGATGTGATGTGCAGTAGTTTAATTAGCAAGATACACACTGATTGTGTAGTGATAGCGCTCTGAAGGGGGAGTCAGAGCATCAAAGATGACTTAAACCAGTTACCCATTTGACTTTGTTTTAGGTGAATATAGCATTTTCAAAACAATAAAAGGTAACATATTCGCAGTTAATGTCCCATAGAGTTAGTTCATGTCGCAGTTAATGTCCCAGTACACCCTCTTTACACTTTGGAAAAAGTTGTAATGTTGTGTGAAACACTTGATAAATATTAGTACTATTGGAATATTCCACTTGTGTACAGTAAACAGTGAAACAAAGCAAGGCAGAGCTTTTTCCCTGTTTCTCGGGACTGTTACTATAGATTCATGGTAAATATAAAGCTGTCTGTCATTTTAATGGAAAAAGAAACAGAGAAGACCAGGCTGGAAAATCACCTTCTGTTTAGAGTCAACAGAAACTCACTTGAAATGAAACTGGCGTTAAAGAGGTTAACATGTACTCCAGTGATTATAAACAAGAGACGCAATCCCTCATTTACAGGAGCCCTCCATAGAAAAGGTTTCAAAACTGTTTTTGTAATCAAGACCTTTCAACTTCCCTGACCCTGGACTTGTTTATTCCATTGACCATAGTTTGGGGTTTTTCTGCTCTATTGTGCCCTGCTGGTCTTCATCACCGCTGTTGATCTGAAGACACCTGGCCTTTCCCAGTACAAATATATTGCATAAGCAGCTCTTGAGGTCAAAATATGTCCACTGTGTCATTCAAGTTACGAGTCAGATCTGTGGAAGTGTCACCTTTCTTACTATTACCAGTAAGAAAGGTGACAGTGCCCTTATTCTTAAGTACAGACATAGTTATTCAACTATTAAATAAATGCAAGGTTGATAAGTAAGAAAAAATAAAAATAAAAAAGTAAAAAAGTACATTGCATGCAAAAAGGCGGCTAGAAAGAAGGTTCAGGGTTCCAGGTCTTTCTGTGTGGAGTTTGGATGTTGTCCTTGTGTCTGTGTAGGTTTCCTCCAGGCACCTCGGCTTCCCCCATCAACCCAAAACATGCATCTTAGGTCAAATCCTCCATCTAAGTTAGTCCTGACCAAGTCTAGCTCCAGATCTGGAGATGGGACCCAAAGCAGCTCACTGTGGGGCTCAATGGTCCTGATGAGGTGCCCCAGCGGCTTTGAAGGCAGAGGCGGTGCTACCATTCGGCAAAAGTAGGCAGCTGTTTAGGGCCCCCATACCTGGAGGGGCCCCAAACAATTGCCCTCAGTGCCACTAATGGGGGAGGCCTCAGTGCAATTAGATTTTCTCTCAATATGACAATTAATGAGAGTAGTTTACATTTAAACAATAATTATAAGAAAAACAATAATCATATGTAATGGATGTAAACAAAAAATGTTATTGTACTAGCAAAAAAAATTTAATTCTCAGTTGTGGTTATCTAATAGGTGGCCAAACTCATAAGACAAGTTTCTAATCCACCACAATTCAAATAAATATAGATATGCATGTCTCAAGAACAATGGGGAAAACAGACAATAAATATATTGAAAAAACAACACAAAAAACAGCACATTATAGTGAGGGCTCCAAACTCAAGTCTAGGGCTCCCAAATTGCTAACTCTGCCCCTGTTTGAAGGATAGGCCAAATGCTGATGACACATTTTCCTACGAAGACAATAAAGTGTACCTTCATCTTATCACTGAAGATGTTCATACAGTCAGTCAGCTGGCAAACACTCCAACAGAAAGTTACATCAAAATTAGGATTTTCTTCTCTGTATATATTTTTGATGTCACTTGAGACCAGTGTCAGTGATGTTTTTCCATTAACCTTCACTGTACAATGTTTTGACACAGGGAGAACATGCAAACTCCACACAGAAAGGTCTACACTGAAAGCCCAGAACCTTCTTTTTAGTCTTGAGCTGCCATAACGCTATTTGTTGTTTGCGGTCCTCCATAAATCATATTGACGTTTTATCAATTTCACTCACTTCCCTTCCATGCCGCGTCTAACCTGATCCCGGGCCTCTGGGTTCAGACTTGCCTGGAGTCTAACATGAGAAGACTTCCCTGTGTCGTCCTCCATCACTGGCCCCATAAATCAGTGCACACGCGTGTTTGTGTCACGGTGCTCTGCTCTGTGGATGGAGACTCTGTGGAGCGTGTGGAAGCGTGTGTAGATGGTCCTTATCTGCTCCACTCATGTAACAGCCGCGGGGGACAGTCCAAGAAAAAAGACAAATTCTATTAAGGGCAAATCAGAGCTCTGAAGATATGGTGATTCTTTTCATAAGTGACATTCATTTGTGTCTGTATGACGATTTCAAATGTCAGTATTATGGTCATTTTTAGCAATGTTCTAATATCTTTTGCTCTTATAGTATCATTTTGCTAACCATGCACTGCTTGGAATCCCTATGTCGGATTGTTAGGCCTGTCAAGATAATTACTATATTGACTATATTTATTATGTGCAAAATTTATTTGGATTAGTGAGGAGTTTTTAGCTATTTTGATGTATTATGATAAGATTTGAGCTGTAAAGGGCACCATACATTAGCCTGATTCATCAGCCGATTTCACTTTGTGGAAACCGTCTTAATCAATCACTACTATTTGGTTGTGACGTATGTAATGTGCCAAATCCCAGTGGAAGAATGGCAGTAACATCTTTCCCCTTGGTAAAATTCACCAAACATTCTCTTTGTTCCGGCTTTAAATCCTCGATCTCGGTAATCGTTGCCAACACAGAATGTCTGTCTTCATCTACATCAATCTTGACCACTTTGTTTACTGTTGTGTTGTGCCACAAAAAGGACCCAGACAGGCGCTTGAGTTTGACGTCATGGCTCCACAGCTCTTCGCTGATTGGTGTGCCGTCTACAACAATTTCCGGGTTCTTGCAAACCGTCTAGTGTATTCTGATTTCTGACCTAGTTGCTGGAGAGAAATGAAATGTTGCAGAGGCTGCTGTTTTGCTTTGTGTAAGAGACATTACTATTTATGCAATATTTCTTTGTACCAATATATCATGTTTTAAAGGGACAATCCAGAATTTTGGACATAGGGCCGCATTTCCTAGTTGGCCAGAGTGTTGGAGACATGTGGAGGCATATTTTAAATATTCCATCCAGTCCTGGTATTTGCAGAGGTCACTGGTTCTAGGCTAGTGCATGTCAATGGCCATAGTTTGCCTGTCACTAAACACTTACCCACTCCACAAAACACCTGAAGCAAATCTATTATTACACCAGACTATCAGTGTGAATGTCTGTGTCGATAGAATAATGTTTGAAATAAAATTAACCTTGTATCACACGAATCATCACATGTTGAGGGACTATTTTCACATATGTCAGTCCGCCGCTGATATATGAGACAACTCACTGCTGCTGCTGTTCAGATATAAATCCTTCAAATGCAAGGTTGGTTTTACTTCTAAAATGATTCTATCAACACTTGAGAAATTCACATCAACAGTCTGGTGTAATAATAGTTTTGCTTCGAGTGTTTTGTGGAGTGGGTAAGACTGTTTTTAGTGTCAGGATAACTATGGCCATTGACATGCACTAGCCTAGCACCAGTGACCTCTGCAAATACAAGGACTAGATGGAATATTTTTTTTAAAAAGTTTCTGTACACGTCTCCAATCCTCTGGCTATCTAGGAAATGAGGTCCAAAATTCCAGACTTTCAGACCTTTAAAATGTGTTATCATGACAGGTCTACATAGTGTGGAACTTTCCAGGAAAAGCATTAGGATCTGCACCTAGACGAGCTCCCACTGGTCATCGTCAAGATTCTGAATTCAATAGATTTGAACTCATATTGATGATTCTTGGAGTGGGGCTTCCCATCCAGGACTAGCGGGTCATACCATTATCATAGGCGTAGAGGGGTGTACAGGGGTGACAGGTTGTCTGGACATTGTCTGCACCAGATCTAAAGAAAAACAGAGCAAAGACAGAAGAGGGGGGCTGTAAAGGGACAAAAAACTCCATGTATCTAATCTATTCCTCAGGACGCAGAGGGGGAAGCAGGTCACTGGTACAACAAGGGCTAATACAAACGCATGGAGTCCTCTGGTGAACTCAACCTGACTTTTGGAGCTTTTACAGTCACTCAGTGATTCAAAAACAGCAGGAGAAGTATTGATGTTGAGGTCAAAGTCGAGCCTCCACCTACTGTTTTTCACTGTGGAGATTATATTGCTTTGAATGTTCCATAGTATGGCATTAAACTTGTGGGGCTGCTACCTTATTTGTTCACATTCTGGAATTTTATAGCCTATATATATATAGTAACTCTAAAATTCTATGTTTAATAAACCAGGAAAAATGCAAACAATCATGAGCTCCTTTAGCAGAGGAAGCTCGGGAGGCTCCTAACCATGGCTTCTATGAGCTATCCCACAATCCACTGCACAGCAAAATGAACGTTTCCAATCACTGTACAAGTTCTACACTGCAGCAGATTCTTCATTAAAATCTTCTGCATAAATAAACTCAACTTTACAACAGATAAACCATAACCAATATAGAACCACATCAGCCTGTTTGATAAAATAATGAAGCTTTGCACACATTTGTTTACATTTTACAGAAATAAAACTTAAAACCACATGGCTCATTTGCACAAACTGTAAACGCCGAAAAAAACAGCTTGCTTCTCGTCAGCTTCTGTCGGATTACAGGACACGACTCAGTGAAATATGTGTTCTTTCTCAGACAGAGGACGTGCTGCTGATGGTGAGTCTGTTCTGTGTGTATATCACGTTGGAGATGGTTCATGTTTAAGTTTTCAGAGATCACATGTGTGCAGGTTATATGAGTGCAGCCTGTACGTGAGCACAGCTGTTTAGTCATTTCACTCTTGTATGGTGACTTTAGTTATGTTGGTCACTTTATTTATGTTGATTACCGTTGTGATATAGTCTTTGTCTTTTGGACGCATGCACACTCAACTTTATGTTTCAGTTTTTGGGATAATGTGTATACATGCCACATTACCCTGGTTACTATACCAGCTACAGTATTCCGGTTATTATTCGGGATACTGAAACCAGGATACTCAAAACAAACAAAAAAAAAACAGATCATAACCGGGATACTGATATGCATATATACACACTCACTGTTCTTGAAAGAAATATTCAAACTTCCAAAAAACTTGAATTGGTTCTAGTCACATTTCACTTTTGTTTATGTATACTGGCAGAGAAGTCGCTGAACTTTGTGCCAGCTTTTCTTTCATGTGGATAGGTCCAGTAATTACAGAGATATTAACCATAAATCAGGTCAACACATTTTCAATCTGACAGTTAAAAGACAAATTCCACCACAGAATTCTGACCTGTCCTAAACTATAGAGGCATCCGAGTATGTTGTGATTAATAACATTAATAACATGCTTTTGTTTTTGTTAGAAAATCACATGGAACGACATCAAGAACCCAACACTCAGGTCAAGGCCATCTGTTTCTGCTCTTCAGATCAGATCAGATTCTCACACTTACTCTTATAAAATTATCCTGTTTTTATTGGACTTCCTGATGCTTTTCCCAAATGTCCCAATAACACTCTCACATTTAACCTACTTCAGATGCCCTTCCTGCTGTTTGAGTCATTAGTGGTGAAAGGTATTGCAATATAATGCCCCTTGAGGTCCCATATTATTTAACTTGTACCATTTGATTAACACGTTCAAGGGAGGGATACTAACTGAAAGCACTACTCTGTTAGAACCTTTGTGACTCAAGTTAGACTTAAAATGAGCTTTATTTTAACACAGTCTGACCAAAAAGAGCTGACTTGGTTGGAACTACAGCAGGTGAAATGATTTGTGCACTAGCCATCAGTTTTTGAGTTAGTCCCTCTTACATTTTTGTTGAAAATCTAACACCTAAACAGGACTATGAACTCTCGTACTGATCAAAGGTTCCTGAAAATGTGTTGTTTAAATCCATTTTGTATTTTTTCTTGAGTTTTCAGATAATCTAAAAACTTTTAGGCAGATAGTCCAATGAGGTTCATTTGGTCTTCCGATAATTTATGTTATTAGGTTCTGTTTTTAGACCAAGAGTTTGTTTTCATACCTGACAGTTTGGACTGCTCACTAGCGTCAAATCCTGTATAAATCAGCTGACCGGACACGTCACAGCAACATCACGTGAACTCTCTGAGGAAGACCACAGGGAGCAGTCCAAACTGTCAGCTATGAAAACAAAAGCTTGGTCTGAAAAAATAACCCAATACCGCATTTTTCGAACTATAAGTCACACTTTTTCTCATGGTATATATTTATATATAATATTCATGGATTTATACACTGGTGCAACTTATATGTTGACATTTTCACACTGACAGCCCGCGAGAGAGTGCTCTAGGCTTGTGTGCCAGTATCTGCTGCTCCTATTACTCCTGTACCAGTGTCACTTGGTGGCCTACTGCACATGTCTCCTGCATGTGTCCTGCTGCAAGTAGTGAAATATGCAGCCGAAAATGATAATTGAGCAGCAGAAGGAAAGTTTGGAGTGACTTAGAAACTTGTGATGGACTGGCGGAAAGCGGGGATGGAGAACACAGCTTCACGGTAAATGGGAGGGTGCGCCATACAACTTTCCTGAAAGTCACTGGATGAATCGACAAAGCCTGGACTTCAGTGACAACCAAAACCATCCTGTCGGGATTCAGAAAGACTGGAATAATTCTAAAACAAACTGATGCTGAGTCAGTTGACAGCAACACAGAAGAGGAGGCGGTGGTCTCCGGAGGTCGCGGAGTTGCACCGAAGTGACATCGAGGATGAAGAATTCAGTGGATTTAGTGATTTGGAGTGAGATGGAGAGTTTGGTAAACTTGTTCTGTTCTGTTGTTTATGTTAAAGTTTATCTGAAGAACTGTTCATATGTGACGTTAACAGTCTGTTGTTCTCTGTTCTATTGTTATTACTGTAACTTGTCTTTCAAGATGAAATGTTAGTCCTTGTCTCTGATTTTATAAAATAAATTTCTCCCAAAAAGTGAAGCTTATATATGTTTTTTTCTTCTTCATTACACATTTTTTGGCTGGTGCGACTTATAGTCCAAAAAATATGGTAACATAAACCTTTGTTAGAGTTTGCTAAAGTGTGCATTGTTCAGCATGGTAACTGCTAAACATTCCACCAGAAACAGATTCAGATGTAGATGTAGAATACCCCCAACACGATGTCACTGCAAGTATCAACAGTCCACTTTTATGTGCAAAAATAATTATTGCTGTATCTTTTCAGCAAATTCCTTTAAATCGTGTATTTTTCCTGCTTTAAATCACATTCTCACACTTATTCCTATAAAATTATCCCGTTATTATTGAACTTCCTAATGCTTTTCCCAAATGTCCCACACACTCCCTCACATTTAACCTACATCAGATGCCCTCCCTGCTGTTTGAATCATTAGCAGTGAATGCTAACACAATGGCAGTGCAGCACAATGATGGCGCAGGCTTATATGGGCTTTTCCCACCCGTAGAAAAAGAATAGGATCTCACACATGGAGCGCTGCATTAAACAGTGCAGTGCAGGTGGGGCACAGTGAACAAAGCGCAGGTCTGGAAGTGATAAGGCCATGTGCTAAAGTGGACTATAGCCAGTCTAATAAAGGGTGGTACTTTGAATGGAGCTGGGAAAGTAGAGGGAAGTTCAGTGGTTAGACACAGTAAGAAAAAGAACAGTTCAAACCACAATGTTATATTTGATTTGATTTAAACAACTCTCAGACTTTTTATGACTATTTAAAGGATGTTGAATCAGATTGGTTGTGGCACATATAGTGGAGGTATAAAACTTTTGCCGATTTACCGCATAGACTGTGTAAATAAATGGACTAAAAGAGTGCGATAACACCCACAGTTTAGCTCCAGTCAAATGAAGCTCACAAAGGCTGGCGAGATAGCTGTGATTCTTAGGCATCAGTTCATCTTTATTTTCTTCATCTTCATCTTGATGACCACTAGTGACATCATTGGTAGAGCTGTCAGATCCAATGACCCACAGGTTGGTGGTACAATTCCAGCTCCCACAGATGAATGCTGTCATGTCCTTGGATTTGCCCCTTCACCCCCAGTGTGTTCGTATACTGGTGTACACTGAGTGTGTGTGTGAAAGTGTGAGTGGTTCCTTGATGTAAAGCATTTTGAGTGCACTGAAGGTGGAAAAGGACAATATACACATTTTATCATTTGTCATGGTTTGAAACACTTCACTCTTCCTGAGTGAGGCCGACTGCAAACCAGACTGGAGGATATTTGAAGCATGATTTTTCTCTTTACTGGTTCGGGGAGGTGAGGTTTGATTGGTGCCTTGTAGTGATGATCTGTTGCGGTACTCCTCATGTCAGTGTGATTCTGGTATAACTGTTGTATTTGGAGTAATTTGTGCATGTTTGAACAATCTTTAATAGTCTATCTTCAAGACGCCATATTGCTGATCAGCCCTCATTTAGTTTTAATCATTGATACACGTAGGATTCGGCAGCTTCACGTACAGTAGTCATTCTCACTAGCTTGATCTGCAGCTATCCAATAAGTTGTGTGTCAGCTGCTGTGATGACATTTACTGCAATTTTCTAACATGGAAGTCAGCTGACTTGTTTTTTTTTTTTTTATTAAATCGTTTTTGACAAATACTGCCATTTAAAATGTGCAAATTACAATGTAATGATCCAGCTGTCAATATATTATAACTATATGTCAGGCTCCAGCACAATATGTGCTCATAAACGTTTTTAAATTGTGGTGTGACCTTACTGGACATCCTAATGTTAAGGATTAGATTAGCTCAGTGTTTCCAATTCAAGATTTATATTTCGATGAAGGATACGTAGAGAAATGCAAGTTGAAGTAATTGGCTCTGCAGAGATGGGTGCGTCCTATTGTCCAGTGCTCTAATGTGCTATGTGTTGCCAATCATGAGGGAAAAAAAGCCAAAATCAATATAAAAGAGCCAGTTTTCTATAATAGTGTTGTCGAAAGTCTAATATTTATGAAAAATCACTCACATCTCGAAGCTTCAGGCCCTAGACTCTTGGCAGATGAGCTCCTTGGATTGCTTGTCCACACTGGGGCCAGAACTGCAGATTTTTGTGTGAAACTCCAATACAAAATGATCTGTTCAGATTCTAAATGGGACCAGTGAATCATCCTCTGGCTTTCCTGAAGAGTTAGAATTACATTTTTTTTTAAACCAAATCTGTTTTATATTAGCCCACAGACCCGCGTATAATTGTTTTCCATTGATCAATACTTTTGTACTGAATCCTCAAACCTCATAACTAACCAAGTTTCCTGTACAATAATGAATTGTAGATCAAATTGTCATTTATAGAGCCATGCAAAATATTACAACATATCATTTTGGTTTTCATTTTGATCATTTAAAGGTGCACTGTGAAACCTTCTGGTGAGTGGTCTACTTGGAGATGTCATTGTTTTGCCTCAAGTATACCACAGTAAGGCGCTCAACTGATCTGTCTCCATGGTGACAAATAGGAGACACAACATGGGCCAGTGACCTTGTTGGGGTAAGTATGACCTGTTACTTGTCACCTGCTTGTTTAATGCCATACTGTGGAATATTCTAGGCAATGTAATATCATCTCCAAAGAGGCAAACACCAGAAAAGTTACGTAGTGGACTTTCATCATACTACATGAAATACCAAAACAAAGGTGTTCAAAATGAGGTCAATGTATGAAAAATATATGACTTTTAACCTCCTGAACTTTTGTGTATTATTGTGTTACTGTCCACCCCCTGTTAAAATGAAACTGCAAAGCTCCTGGACATGTGAAACATGAATGGAAAGCTCCAGTCCATTCACATCTGTCATTCTGGAAACAATCAGGATCACTTTGTACTCCAAACCCACAAATAAAAAATAATAGGTTTTTAATAGGAACTCCTCGTGGATTTTAAAAATGACAAATCCCTAAATCTCATCTTCAGCTTTGACATATAAAAACCCAACAAATGTTGCTCTACTGTGGACTATCCCCAGGGACACCAGCTTTACCTATTCTTACCTTTCTTACAAGAGAACCAAAATCCTGGTGGGATGTGAAATCATAGGTGTGTTTCTGGCTCCATTGACTCTGGGTTAAATTCACTTTCTGTTGAAAAATTGTCACCCCTCTCTCTGTAACTACTGCTGTCCGGCTCCCCAGTTTCTTTATTTTGTCCTTAAATCAAGATATGAACATTAATAACAGACAAATCACACAATTTCGCTTCCGCTAGTGGTAGCAACAGGTTTGACTGCCAAACCAATGGTTCGGACAGGAAGGGGTGTTGCCTTCAGTACACTCGCTCTAGATTGGCTCTTTGGTTGCTATGATACTCTCAGTCAAAATTCTAAATATGGAATCCAAATGCTGAGCCTCAATGAGCCTCATTTGGCTGGAACTGAAAGCATATTGGTGACCTTTCTTAGTACACTGCTTTATACAGTCTATGGTGCAGAGCCTGTTCCCACTGTAATAACAGATCTATAGACCAGACAGAGTGAAAACTACAGCGTCTCAGCTTCACAAAGAGCCCAGCTACAAAGTGTTCAGAAACAGATTCAGTTTGAATTAAGAGTCATTTTAATTTGGTGTTTTAGGGGAAAAGGTTGAAACTATAACGGGTTAACCACTCTGCCACTATTTCCATGTATATATAAACTTTTCACCCATAGCTTGTTAATGTTATGCTTTGGAGTTCGTGGAGCCATAGTTACTTGTAACCTGACACCTGTCCACAGCTTTCTGCACGCGCTCAGTTCAGACCCGCTCCCGGCATCACGCTCTTAAATAACACGCCACAACAAAACGAAAGACAGGCATTCAGAGGCGGAACAGATCATAATGTTTGTCCTCCAACGACACGCCAAAATAACTTTGATGAAGTGTTTTATTGACCACATTAAAATGACCTAAAACAGCTGAGTTTGACTTGGCCCAAACGGCAAAGAAATCCATTTTATTTTGAATTTTTAACCAATACCACCTGATGTTCATAAAGCATTATAATGACTCATTCACAGTAAAGGAAAACATTTGGGTTGGCTCCTAAACTAAATAGTTTTGTGGTAATTTTTTCTCATCAGCAGACGTTAATTAGATAAAAAACTTTTTTTTTAAAGTGGGACAGTCTATGCACAGCAAATATTTGTTACTTCACAAACTCACGAGAATCCATCTTTCCGTGCACCCGCTCGCTGGTGCGCTAAGGAGCCGATTCTAGTGCGTATATGGACTACTGAGTTTGTGAAAAACCTGCAGAACGTTGGATAAGGAGGAGGTGCGACGAGCTGCAGGGAGGAGAATTTGGTGGTGATGAAGGCTGAGGAGCATGTAAACTCTGGAGAAGTAGTGAAGAGACAGAAGCAAAGTTCGGTCTTCCAGGCTGAGTTTACGCTAGATTCATTTAAACCCAGGGCCCATGGTCAGATTCAAATCTTAGTCATGACGGTCCACCTTTTCAAACTCAGATACACATAGATACATGTCTGACGTGAGCAATAATAAATCATTTTTAAACTTTGATAGAGCTAAAGATCTTAAAAATAGTAACGGGTCCATTTACTTGTGGTTCAAAACTGCAGCGTTGATCAAAACGTACCTTCTACAATTTGACAGTGTTATAATTTCAGATGGAGTCTTGAGGAGCTGAATAATGGCAGAGTTTTCTTAAGCTACTGTGAGAAAAAAAAAAAAAAATCACTTTAGTTAATTTATACTGACAGAGAAGGCGTTGAACTTTGTGCCAGTTTCTGCTTCATGTGGATAAGCCCAATAATTACAGAGATTTGAACTATAAACAAATCTGCAATCTGACAGTTAAACAGAAAATTCCACCATGTAAACTTTCCTCCAAACCAATTATAAACGATGGAAATTCAGAATGTTGCAACCTGTAGCATAAATAACAGTTTTTTCCACATCAATATATGAAATACGTGCTAGGTAACACTTTTGACAAATATAATCCAGACACGCTTACGCCAACACAAATCCAAACACTAAAAGCTTTCCTAATTCACACGATTAGCCCACCACCTTTCCTCTTTATGTCCCATTCTCATGTACTTTTCCTCAAAGCAAAGTCCAGGGTTTTAACAGGACTAAATACGAAACAGATGCAGCTCTGTGAGAAGCAGTACTGCAAGTCTATGGATGTAAGTACAACTGACACTGCTCTGATTGGCCCGAGACTGTCCTGTTTATGTCTATGGGAACTTTGAAAAGGTGGGGTCCCATATTCACCTGTGTCCAATGCAAAAAGACCGGTGTTATAATGAGGGAAAGCGTGACTAAAGATGTACAGATTTCAGAGTCTACCTTGAGTTATGCTTGATGACATTATTTTTTTATTAAATTACACAATACAAAGGTTGTATCTAAGACTGCAATCAGAGAATTTCAGCAAAACAGTGAAAAATTGAATTAGCCTTGTCAAAAATATACTGTAAATTCAATTCAAATGTAAGTACTTCAAACTGGGTTGTGTAACTTTTCTGGTAAAGGGTCCGACAAATGCTTTTCTTTATAGACGTGTTATTGCTTTGTCTGGAATGTTTCACAGTATGGCATTAAACCTTTCTATCTTCATGGAGACCAAACCAGAACAAGTAACTGGTTAGATCTGTGGAGAGGCGAACCCGCTCACAGTCAGAATGCCTGTTTTTCTAGATATTATTAAGCTATAAAACCACTTGTAATTGAGCTGTTTAATGTCATACTGTGGAACATTCCAGTGACATAGCCATAGAAACAAGCAGATGACGGACCCCCAGCCAAAAAGTTACACAGTGCACCTTTAAACAACATTGTTGCCAACACATGCCATGTCTTCGTCTACGTCTCGACCGCTTTGTTCACTGATGTGTTGTACCACAAAAGGGACTCAGTCATGGCCTCAAATCTCTTCACTGATTGGCCGGTGCGTGGTCTACAACTTTTCCTGACCTAGTTGCTGGAGAGAAACGTAAATGGATTGGAGGCACTAGGTGGCGCCAGCCTGGTTACGTCCAGTTAGCTTCACTAAGAAATGTGGATTACATATTGCCTCATATCAATAGTGGTCATCTTATAATAAAGTTACAGGGTTCAGTTCCTGCCCAGACTATATGATGCCATTGTGTCACTGGGCAAGTTGTTAATCGAAGTTACACAGTGCAGCTTTAAAGCGGACCCATTCTGCAAATGTTTTAATCATGTTATAGTTTTTTCGTCCTCTCATTTACCCACTCAAAGTTGTTTTTAGTGATTCATATGTGTTTGAGTCATCTTGATTGTCTTATATTCAAGACATCACTTGTCTAATCTACCTGCATTTTTACCACCACCGGTTCACACCCACTGCTCTGTACTTCATTCTACAATTTGATTTTCTTAATCAGTGAAATGTGTAGGATTTGGAAGCATAATCATTTTTGTAGAAATCAACTAAAATTTACTACTCTCTTTTCATCTGAATTAATTAAGGATAAGATTCTCTTTATATTGATACCTCCGATCAAAAACTACAACCAAATATTACAGACTGCTGCTTTGTTGAATATCTCAACTGTCTTCACAGTTCATTTTGGGGTCAGTGCTTAAAATAAGACAGTAAACAGTGTTTGGGTTTTGGTTCTGATGTTAAAATGGAAACAGACCGTGTGTCTCCTGAAATTAGTACAATTCTACAAGAAGATATTTGAACTCCTCCTCAACAGACAGGAGCTGTAACAAATTATCTGACTGCCATTATAAGCAGACACAATACAAACTACAGAAAGGTTTTGTCTGAAAATGATGTTTTTTTAATCCATCCAGGAATTCCAGTAAAAACAGATGTGGAATACCTTGGTTTGTTTTTTGGTTCATTTGGTGAATTCTAAACGGGCTGCTTGTCTCGTGTAATTACAGATTTTATTGTGAAACTTCCCAAACTTCACTTGACCTGAGGCACTGAAGAACTGGTCACATGCAGAGGATGAAGGAAGTTAAAGGTGTAACTTTTTTGGTGGGATATTATTGCTTAATCTAACCTTATCTATCTTCGTGAAGACAGGCCCTGAATCCACAAAGCCAAGTTGCTGATCAGGTCTTTGGGGAGATGACCCTGCACACAGTCAGAATGCATGTCTTGAGTTTTACATGTTTTTGTATTTTATTACAAATGCCTTTATTAGAGTAAATGCAAAACATTTGTTTGATGCTGTACAAGTACAAGGCAAGTCAATAACATCCCCATGGAAACAAGAAAGTGGCAGACACCTCTACCAAAAAAGTTGGACTTCTTGGCTTTTGTAGTTTTTTAATCTAATTTGTAAATATTTTGAAGTTCTAGCTATTTCTGTCACTGCACAGAGAAATGCTTGGATTGTGTCTGTTACAAACAGATCAAAGACTGTGTAAAGACTGTGATGTCGCCCAAGACTAGAAGACGCATTCAACTGCATGGGGTAAGAAACAGCCAGGCAAATATTAGACATCTGGACATTCTTCGTTTTTATTATATTCAGTTCCCACCCTCACCTGTGGTCATGAGCTTTGGGTAATGTTCAAACTAACAAGATGGTAGATACACGTGGTGGGAATGAGCTTCCTCAAAAGAGCAGCTGAACGCTCCCTTAGGTGAGATAGGGTGAGGAGCTCAGTCACACGGTAGGAGCTTGGAGTGGAGTCACTGCTCCATCACATCAAGAAGAATAGCTGAGTGGAGGGCATGTGTTCTGCGTTCCTCCTGGAGAGATGTTCCAGGCATGTTCCAGCAGGAGGAGACCCTAGAGAAGACCCAGAACATGCTGCTCAGACTGCTGCCTCCATGACCTGGGCCCGGATAAAGCAGAAGAAAGTGGACAACTCCAGGTATGTTTTCCTCACAAGAGTAAATTCTGTGTAAAATAGGACCTCTGAGCAAGACACTTTATCCACCTTGCTTGGTAATGTGTTGTGTGAGCGACTGTGGTCAGTGGGGTCGATGTTGCAGACTGATTATTATTTCTTCTTTTTAGAGACTGCAGAATGCTGTAAGAGGGATTCATTTTCTTGTGAGGTAAGTTTAATTCCATTTCAAACCGCTCAATCACTCTCATTCTTAGCTGTCGTGCTTTGGTGAGCTCACATGTCCACAGGCTAAAACACGCTAATAGCTCGGCTCCTCTCCAAATAAGCTCCTTCTAAATAATCAGACACAGCTCTCAGGCCAAACCTAAGGCGTGTTTACAAAGAGACGGAGAGTAATTTCACCTGTCATTTCACCTGCCATTTCACCTGTCAAACGTTCAATCAGTGCACGCTTCAGTTTACACCAGGCTGCCATTCAAACTCTGCCCCTGCATCAAGCCCAGTCCCCCTGCAGGACAAGGCCAAATGATCTGTGCAGAGTAACAGACACCACACAAAGTGCTTTCACCTCTGGCCCTCGTTTAGACCTGCTTTAGACTTGATTTAGACCTCATTTAGACCTAGACCTTTGTCTTGGTTTAGTCCTGGTTAACTCCTGGTTTAGACTTGGTTTAGTCTTGTTTTAGTCCAGGTTTTGTATCTGGTTTAGACTCAGATTAGTCCTGGTTTAGTGTCAGTTCAGATTTCATTTTGGTTTAGTCCTGGTTTGGGTTTTAGTCTCAGTATGGTGATGCTTTTGTTCTGGTTTAAGTCCTGGTTCAGTCCTTGTTTAGTCCTGGTTTAGTCTCAGTGGGGTCCTCATTCAGTCCTGGTTTAGTCTTGGTTTAGTCCTGGTTCAGTCCTTGTTTAGTCCTGGTTTAGTTCTGGTTTAGTTTTTGTTTAATGTTGGTTTAGTGTTAGCCTAGTCTTGATTTTGTCCTGGTATAGTCTCAGTATGGTCTTGATTTAGTCCTGATTTAGTCCAGGTTTATTCCTGGTTTGTCCTTGATTTGGTCTTTGTTTAGTCTTGACTTAGTTCTGGTTTAGTCCAGTATTAGACCATCTTTAGTCCTGGATTAGTCCTGGTTTATTCCTGGTTTAGCCTTGGCTTGATCTTGGTTTAGTCAGGATTTAGTTCTAGTTTAGTCCAGTATTAGACCACTTTTAGTCCTGGTTTAGTCCTGGTTTAGTCCTGGTTTGATCTTGGTTTAGTCCTTATTTAGTTCTGGTTTAGTCCAGTCTTAGACCACTTTTAGTCCTGGATTAGTCCTGGATTAGTCCTGCTTTAGTCCTGGTATAGTCCTGGTTTAGTCCTGGTTTAGCCTTGGTTTAGCCTTGGTTTAGTCTTGGTTTAACCGTGGTTTGGTCTTGCTTTAGTCCTGATTTAGTTCTAGTTTAGTCCAGTATTAGACCAGTTCTACTTCTGGATTAGTCCTGGTTTAGTCCTGGTATAGTCCTGGTTTAGCATTGGTTTGGCCTTGGTTTAGTCCTGATTTAGTCCAGCCTGCAGCTCAAGGCCAAACATGCTGCTCTGAGGTGTTAAGCTTCTCACTATTAATTACAAATGTCAGACTAAGTGCTTTCCCTCCGGCGTTGATGAGAGCTCAGATAATAGTAACAGAAATACCTTAATGAAAGAATGGTGAATATATTCAAAGATTTGCATCATTCATAGCCTTATTTTGAATTTTAATGCAGTTATTCTTTTTGTATATCGATCTGTCTATTGATTTAAAATGCATGCTTTATGTTGATAGGGGAAACCAAGAGTAAAGTCAAAGCACAGGGAGAACATACAAACTTTTCTCAGTGGCCCCACCATGTCCGGGAATCTAACCTGCAACCTTTTTGCTATGAGATAAACCTCGGCCCCGTGTAAACAAGACTGATACCAGCACATTTTAAAATACATAATCAAAACACACATTTATTTCATTATTTCTCGTGTAAACAACGCCGTCGCCATGGAAACGGAGTGTGACCAACTGTTGTTTTGGTTTGGTGCTTCGGCTGTGCTTCCTCCGTGTGCTGTCTCCAGTCTGCTAGGCTACGCTCTGCCAGATCCGCGCTGCCAGATCCGCGTCGGTCAATGAGTTCATAGAATTTTATATAACGGAATACTGTACATGGTTTTGGATGAGATAAATACGAGTAATTATAAAGGAGCTATAGCTTAAAATTGATGATGTTGTGCCCACTGCAAGCTTGGAAATTTTTTTTTATCAGGATGGGAATTTGGTGTAAAAAAAAACTGTCAAACTGTCGTAGTCTGCCATGTTTTTGGTGTGATTTGTCCAGAAAAATGGACTCTTGTGAGCTTTTAATCATCTTAGAATGTTGCTGCTTCATTGAAACATACCTGGGGTTGTGTTTTGTTTCATTCACACATGTTAATCCTGCATTATTAGTGTGTCTACATCTCAAATCAAAATACTCTGTTCCATCTTATGATGTCATGAAGTAGTAGTTTTAAATTGACATCTCCTTTTACCTTTAGTTCAGTAGAGATTGAAATTCCAGGGCTGAAGATTCAAAGTAGAAAAACAACAAAATTATGTTTAAAGCCAGTGGCGGAGTTAGCAGTTTGGGGCCCTAGGCGAACTTGAGTTTGGGGCCCTCACTATATATATATATACTATATATATATATATATATATATATATATATATATATATATATATATATATATATATATATATATATATATATATATATATATATTAGAGAGAGAGAGAGAGTGAGACTTGAGATGAGAGAAGAGAGAGATGAGAGAGAAGAGAGAGAGATGAGAGAGAGAGATTAGAGAGAGACTACTAGATATCTAGAGCTGAAAGCAGTTTTATTTTTTTACTAGTATAATTACATACATTTGTTTACATCCATTACATATGATGATTATTATTTTCTTATGATTATTGTTTAAAAGTAAACGACTCTTATTTAAAGTCATACTGAGAGAAAATCAAATTGCTCTGAGGCCTGGGCCATTAGTGGCACTGAGGGCCTCTCCAGGTTTGGGGGCCCTAAGCAGCTGCCTACATTTGCCTAATGGTAGAGCCGCCTCTGTTTAGAGCATCAAACACTGCACTGTATTGATGTAAAGTGCAGTACTGAAATGATCCAAATGATTCTAGTGAAGATCTGGATAATGCAGTTTCAAAATCTCAGAGTTCTTCATCTACCAAATGACATCATAAAATGGAAAGAGTGTTTTCTTTTGGGGAGAACAAATTTGTGTGTGAATGAAACAAAACACAACTTCAGGTATGTTTTTGATGAAGAAACAACTTTATAACATACATCAGAAACTGAATCTCCCATTTTGAAATACATCGGAGCCTCTCTATGGACCAGTACCAGCCTTTAAGAATACATGAGTTCAGTAGTGTAACTGTTCCCTCACTTATCACAAAATAATAATAATAAAAAAAAAATACCCCAGGACTTCTGCAGGTTTCACATTTGTCCCTTTGAGCTGTCCGCAGATACAAGTCAGTGTTTTTGTTGTTTTGGTTTCATCATTGCTCCATAATCCCAGAGCCCTCCCTCCCCCTGGCGTCTGGTGCCCTGGTCTGCATTACGAGTCCCCTCTCTCCTCTCCATTAGCCCCCGGAGCCTGGTCCATCCACAGGGGAGAGCAGAGCAGGCGGATCCGCTCCACATTAGCCCGGGCTGGGGTCTGGCTCTGCTCTGATCACCCCCCATGGTCCTTGGACATGAGCAATTTCCCAAGCAGGATCAGAAAATCAACAGGAGTCACTGATAGTCCTGGTGGTTTAATCTATTTCTTCAGTCTTACAGTGCTCCAATACCAATACTGTTTTTTTTTTTTTTTCAGCACTAAAAATAGGTTCTATATAAATGAATACAATAAGAAGATTTAGTGACTCTTGTTGGCCAAGAACATCTCATCATGTTGGAACTTACGTTTGTACAAAGTTTTTCTGTAGTTACGTCAGTGGTAGAAGTACTCAATTATGTTACTTCAGTTAAAGTACAGATAATGGGGCAAAACTTTACTCAAGTAAAAATACTGCATTAAAAATCTGCTTAACACAATTAAAATGCCTGTTTAAAAATGTACTATAAGAGTAAAATGTTAACATATTTTGCAGAGATTTTTAGAACTATTAAAGCATCAAATAGAGTGATTTTGATGTTTTGATTTTTTTTTTTGTTGCTTTTATGTTTTTGTGTATTTGGCTTGCTCAAATTTGGGGTGTTAACTCAAATGAAATGTGCTAAAAGTAAATGTCCCATTTCAGCAAGTCTCAAACCGTAAACAACATATATTTCTTTACTTTTCAGTCCAAGCCTAAAATGTAGTGGAGTAGAAAGCACAGATACATGCTTTCAAATGTAGTAAAAGTAAAAAGTATAAACAAACAAAAACAAAAAAAGTCAAGTACAGACATCTACTACTTTTTTGTACTTCATTACCTTCCAACACTGAATTACATGAAGGGAAAACAACTGTTGCATAACACAGTAGAATCAGTTATGTGATGGTGATGGGAAGATCAAAACTGGGTTTGAAATGACACCACAACATTCTATAGGCCAATATTTAATACAGATGGGGGCAGTTAAAATGCTGATCTGTGTTGTAATACAGTGAGCTCTTGGGTCTAGTCAATAATAGACATGATCATATACAAAAAAAAAAAAAAAAAAGTAAACTGAATTTACCTTATATTTCAAATAGTGCTGTCATGCAATTAAAAAAATTGAGAGAGAGATTAATTAATTATGATCTGTAATTAATTAATCTAATTAATCTCTTTTTAATCTCACCTAAAAATTGCTGAGAAAAGCCTTCAATTTGAGATATTTTCATTTAAATTCATTATTACATTATTGTGGCAGATCAAAAGACTGATATAGATTAAAAAAAGTGACTTTATAAAGTCATTTATTGTTTAACAAACTTTAACAGATGCAGTCACTTACATTCCACAGTATCATCATTATTATTACCACTGTTGGGCAAGTTACTTTGAAACTGTAATGCGTTATTTATTACCTATTACTGTGATTACAAAGTAATTGTTACATTACAATATTACTGCATTTAAAATGTAAGGCATTACATTACTATTGCATTACTTTAAGTTACTCTCACCAAAATAACTTTTGCGCTGTATATGGACTGAACCAGGACTAAACCAGAGCTGAACCAGGACTAAACCAGAACTGAACTAGGACTAAAACAGGACTCACTGTCAGGATGGGCTCGAAGGTGACTGCAGGAGAAAGGAGCGGCTCTGCTCCGCACCTCACAGAGGTAAGAGCGGCTGTCACACGATCGCTCTTTATGGACCCTGCTGCTCGGGCTCGCGGCCCTGATTTCAGCAACTATTTGCAGGTACCCGAGCCGGTGCAAGAGTCTGTTACAGCGCGTAACTTCTACCTTCCTTCAGCGTGTCCAGAAGTCCAACTTTTTGTGTGATGGTTTGCATCTTCCTCTGCCTTTGAGTGCGAGCGCAGGAACTTGTCGGTGCAAACGTTTCGTCGACGTTGTGGTTTTCGTCGGGGAGAAAACTTGCAACCGTACAGCACTTCAGAATCACACTGCTAGAGACTGAACATGTATTTAAATTTGGCAGCTGAACATTCTGTACTGTACTGTACAGGAGAAGGAGTCCCTTGGCCAGTCAGGACGCAGCGGGAGGAACGCAATGCATTCATACAATGTAAAAAAAAAAGGCATGCAAAATTGCACACAAAAAAAAAATCTGCGAGACCGCGAAAAATGAACTGCGATAGAGGGAGGGACGAGTGTAAACCAGGTCTAAACCAGAACTGACCCAGGTCTAAACCATAAACCAGGTTAAACAGCGTAGTTCTTTGTCAGTCCTTTCGCCCGCGGTTACCTGAAGGTCTATGAGGGCGCATCTCCGGCTTTCCTCGCTGCTGATATCGAGGTGATTTTAGCGAATTTGTATGAAGAAAAACCCACCACTTCAATCCAGGTTAAAAAAAAACAACATTGTAACGCGCGTTACTCACATTTGTACCGAGTAAAATATTACTATTTTTTCCCCTGTAATGCCTTACATTACTGCGTTACAGCAAAAAGTAATGCATTACTGTAATTCGTTACTTTTATAACGCATTACTCCCAACACTGATTATTACTATTACTAATCTGCAGTGTTGGGAAGGTTACTTTTAAAATATATTCCCCTACAGATTACAGATTACATATCCCAAAAATGTAGTTTGTAACTTAATCCATTTAATTACTTAAAGGTTGTATGGAGGATTTTTTTTTGTTTCAAATTGTCAATGATAGATTATAGAGATGCAGTAGCCTTGTAATTATGATGACCAAAAAAAAGAGAATAAAAATTCATCAACTCTGGACGTGGTGGGGCTAAACATTTGCCAATAGATAACGACACTGCCTCGTTATCTGTGAGCTGACAGGCTGTCAATCAAACTCCCTACTTCTAGTGTAACTGACTTGCCTGCACGCCGCTGGTACGTGTTTACGTCGACTTCACGCAGTCCACAGACGCAAGCCACACAGACGCTGTTTACTCCACCAACACAACAGTTCTTAGCGGCTTTTTTTGACCTACATCTTCCTCGCAGTTTGCACAAAGTTTGTTGCAATGGCAGACAAGAATCCAGGAGTAGTTCGCCGCAAAAGAAAGTCAGTTTTTGAGATTGCTGAAAGAAGAAGACAAGGGAAAAGCAGCAAAGCCAACTAAGGTGATCTTGAAGATCATTCCACGATGGTGCAACTGAAGCAGACGCAGGGTCTAAAGACTGACGCATTGGTCCACAAATTACTCCTGGACAGGAAACTTCTGCTATTATGAAAACGTACTTATTCCAAGAGCTACACAAATGTTTTCAGGACACGAATGCGATATCCTATGTCTGAAAACGTAATTTTCAAGGCAAAGAAAGAGTCCGCTTGCTGCTGCGTGTTGTAGCTAGTTCATTCGCACTGAATCTCAGCGCAACCTTCTCTGCACCCCTTTCCTGCTCCTGTCCCCGCTGCCCGTTCCGCTCTTCCCCCTGCTCCTCACTTCTCCGGGCACGGAATCTCTGCGCACTGCTCCCCTCTCCTCTCTCCTCTCCCTGCTCCCTGCTCCGCTCTTCTTCCTGCTCCTCACTTCTCGTCCACGAACGAAATGTCCGCACACCCCCCCTCGCTCCTCACTTCTCCGTCTTGCCTAACCAACACTGTAGTTAGTTGTTTACAAGTCATGTGCAGCACCGGCTGTAAACAAACCTGTTTCTGGCGTAAGGAGGAGGGAGGAGGGTTTCTACGTAAGCTGGGGGAGGGGAGGTGGTTTCACGCATGCGCAACATTTGAAAAAGGACAAACAGTCACTGGATTTTTCGTTCTTGAAAATCCTCTATACCTTTAAGTGAGTAATGTAATTGAATACTTTGGATTACTTGATATTGTCATGCTTTTTAAAACTACATGAATGTAGCAACCGCATCCTGCAAATGTTGTTCTTGTTTGTTCTCTTCAAATTGTCTGTTGAGCCCAAGTCTCCATGAATAAGAAACTGTTTGTTGTAAAGCAGCAAAGACGAGGAAATCTGAACATAATAACTTTTGTCTACTTAAAGACAATAAAAAGTCCAGTCTTTCCTTAACCATATTAAAAATATTATTGATAGAGAAATGCTTTATATATGAGATCACTGGTTTTAGTCCTGGTTTAGACCTGCTTTAGTCCTACTTTAGTCCTAGTTTAGTCCTGGAATGGGTTAGTCCTGGTTTTAGTCCTGGTGTTAGTTCTGGTTTAGTCCTGGTTTTTTTTTTTCCTGGTTTAGTCCTGGTTTAGTCCTGGTTTAGACCTGGTTTTAGTTCTGGTTTTAGTTCTGGTTTTAGTCCTGGTTTAGTCCTGGTTTAGACCTGGTTAAGACCTGGTTTAGACCTGGTTTTAGTTCTAGTTTTAGTTCTGGTTTAGTCCTGGTTTTAGACCTGGTTAGACCTGGTTTTAGTTCTTTAGTCTTTAGTCTGGTTTACCTGGTTTGGACCTGGTTTAGTTCTGGTTTTAGTCTTGGTTTAGTCCTGGTTTAGACCTGGTTTAGACCTGGTTTTAGTTCTGGTTTTAGTCCTGGTTTAGTTCTGGTTTAGTCCTGGTTTAGACCTGGTTTAGACCTGGTTTTAGTTCTGGTTTAGACCTGGTTTAGACCTGGTTTAGACCTGGTTTAGTTCTGTTTAGTTTAGTCCTGGACTGGATTAGTCCTGGTTTTAGTCTTGGTGTTAGTTCTGGTTTAGAGGTTCACAGAGGAAGCGCGGTTTACGCAGCGTACGCGAGAAAACACGATCCACACGCGGCTCACGGGAGCACGTCGGTGTCTGCGCAGTAACTACGGAAGTGTGTTGTGTGTGTTTGTGTGTTTGTTTGTTTGTGTTGTGTGTGTGTGTGTTTGTGTGTGTGTGTGTGTGTGTTTGTGTTGTGTGTGTGTGTGTGTGTGTGTGTGTGTGTGTGTTTGTGTTGTGTTTGTGTTGTGTGTGTGTTTGTGTGTGTGTGTGTGTGTGTGTGTTGTGTGTGTGTGTTGTGTGTGTGTTGTGTGTGTGTTTGTGTGTGTGTGTGTGTTGTGTGTGTGTTTGTGTGTGTTTGTGTGTGTTTGTGTGTGTGTGTGTGTGTGTTTGTGTGTGTGTTTGTGTGTGTGTGTGTGTTTGTGTTTGTGTGTGTGTTTGTGTGTGTTTGTGTATAGGACAGTAGTGCAGACATCATGAGTCTATGCAGGTTGTTTTCACCAGTGACATTTAAGTTGTAGGCGATTTTATATTTGTTATTTTCTTTTATATTTCACGTCGGGAGAAGAATTTCCAAGACACGAATGTGTTTTTCCCTGTGCACTGCTGCTCTGTTCTACTGGCTCTTCCACCTCGTCCATTGTGTCTGACGCCGCCAACGTTAACATGACGTTTACATCACTCTTACTGCGCGCGTTTTGTGTGGGTTTCCGGCAATGAGTGGAATTACCGAAATAAAAAAAATTATAAATGTGTTTTTTTTGTGTGTGTGTGTGTTGTTGTCCCAACAACACATAAAAACAGGTTTTATAATAAAGCAACTTGCATACAGAAACAGTAAAGTTAGAGATTAAAAAAGATTAACGCGATTAAAAAACATAACGCGCTAAATATGACTGTAATTAATTAATCGCAATTAACGTGATAATTTGACACCCCTAATTTCAAAGTATCTCGCACTCAACATAAACATCTTTGGTAAAACAGTAGGATCAATGACTCACAGGTTGGTAGTGAGATTCCAGATACAGATTTATACTGTCATTGGGTAAGACACTTAATCCACCCCACACCTATTGTCTGTGTACACTGTTGTATGAGTAACCTTTCTAAATGTCTCGTCTCGTTTTCAGAATTTGACAACTTCTTGACAAAACAGTCCATTGACCTTCTGTTATCTTCAAAGACGCACATATTTCTGATGATACTGATGAGTGAATAACGGAAACATCTGAAACATTTTGGAACTGATTGTAGTAAAGTAAAACATTCTTCATTTTCCTTGAGTCTGTTAAAGGTGTCTCCAGATTGAATATTCCAAAAATCACTTCCTCGTCAGTCCAAGGATACACTATGAGTCAAAGTTGTATTTTTATAACTTGTTCAAAGACAATAGTGGATAACCCATTGCTGATTCAGTGTTTGAGTATCTCTGTGGTATTTGAACTGGCTGAACATTAAACAGTAGCACTAACAGTCCAATAATGTGTCCGTTTGACCACAATGCATTTGGGGAAAGTCACATTTTTGGTTCAAGTTCAACCCAGCACCTCCAGGCAATCATGAATCAGTGCTAGTGCAGCCTCTGCAGCTCAGTAAAAGAATTCTGGAGGTTCTGAGCTTTCACATGAGGCCTGTCCGTGTCATGAGAGTGACAAAAACGTGTGTGTCCTGGCAACTCAGGTTAAGTTTGTTACAATTTTACTGTACTCTCATTATCAGTACATAAATCGGTGTATATTTTGGAGTACTCTCCTTATCAACAGTACATAAGTTAGTGTATATTTTGCAGTACTCTCCTCTCATTAACAACACATGAATTGGTATATATTTTGCAGTACTCTTCTTTAACAGTACATACATTTGTGCATATTTTACAGTACTCTCCTCTCAATAACAGTACATAATGTGGTGTATATTTTGCCGTATTCTCTTCTCATTAACAGTACAAATGATGTATATTTTGCAATACTCTCCTCTCATTAACAGTGCATACATTGATGTATATTTTGCAGTACTCTTCTTTAACAGTACATATGTTTGTGTATATTTTGCAGTATTCTCCTCTTATTAACGGTACATACATTGGTGTATGTTTTGCAGTATTCTCTTCTCATTAACAGTACAAACGTTGATGTATATTTTGCAATACTCTCCTCTCATTAACAGTACATAAGTTGGTGTATATTTTGCAGTATTCTCGTCTTATAAACAGTACATAAATTGGTGTATATTTTGTAGTACATTCTTCTCATTAACAGTACATACATTGGTGTATGTTTTGCAGTATTCTCCTCTTATTAACAGTACATAAGTTGGTGTATATTTTGTAGTACTCTCCCCTCATTAACAGTACATAAGTTGATGTATATTTTGTAGTACTCTCCCCTCATTAACAGTACATAAGTTGATGTATATTTTGTAGTACTCTCCCCTCATTAACAATACATAAGTTGATGTATATTTTGTAGTACATTCCCCTCATTAATAGTACATGAGTTGGTGTATATTTTGCAGTATTCTCCTCTTATTAACGGTACATACATTGGTGTATGTTTTGCAGTATTCTCTTCTCATTAACAGTACAAACGTTGATGTATATTTTGCAGTATTCTCCTCTCATTAACGGTACATAAGTTGTTGTATATTTTGCAGTACTCCCCTCTTTAACAGTTCATCGGGCTTCTCTCTGGTGTGACTCTGGGAGGAGGATCTCACTACGATCTGTCAGAGCTCCAGTCTGCACTGTACAACATCATCTGTGTGAGGTAACGGTTTAGTATTTGAGTATTTTGGACTAGTTTTCATTTAAACACCAGCAATACATCATGTAATCTCTTGAAAATGTTATTGTGTTGCCTGGAATATTCATTTATTCATTTACAGGCACATTTATTGCCCAACAAGGACTTGGTTTGGTTTGTTTTTCACCATGGAGATTGCAATTTGTGTAACATTCAATAAAGTTTTGAAGCCGCAACCAAAAAATATAATACCCGTTTCATTTTCTAACCCCTCTATCCTAAAATTGTGCTAATAATATATAAATCTAATTCAATATTTAAAGGTGCGCTGTGAAACTTTTCTGGTGGAGGGTCTGCCACCAGCTTATCTTCATGGAAATGTTCTTGTTTTGTCTAAAATGTCCCAAAGTATGGCTTTAAGCATTTCTATTTTCATACAGTCAAGCCCGCAATGCCTCCAGGCCAAGTTACAGGTCAGAGCTGTGGAGAGGCGAGCTCACTCACTAGTATTTTGTAGCCTGTGATTGTGCTGAATACATGCAACATAAATGAGTTTAATACCATACTGTGAAATCTTTCAGGCAAAACAATGATATCTCCATGGAAACAAGTTTGTGGTGGACCTCCTACCACAAAAGTTACTCAGTGAACCTTTAAATTTCCAGATTCAAGTCATTTGAGCTACTGTAGATAGTATTTTGTACAGTGTCCTCTCTGGCTCCGCTCTGTCCTCTCTGTGGTAATACTGGGCCAGTCCTCTCTCTGTGCATATTCTAATTCACTATTATTGCATAACAACAGCGCCTGCCTTTACCGAGAGGAGACGGTCAAAATATCCCCTCCACCAATCAGAGAGCAGCATCAGTTTCCATTCCGGGAAATCTGCTGAGTGACAGTGGCCATGGCAACAGCACCATCTCCACGCTGCAAAAAATCTTATCTACACACGGAAAGGACTGATTTGAGTATAGGTTTAAGTTTTGTTTTATTTATTTGACTTTTAAAACTATTTTTCAAAGTAGTTTCAATATTAGATCTTTTTTGCCTTAATAAACTGTGAACAGAATTATATCTTTCTTTTTTCAGATGCATAGTTTATGTTATTAAAGGGCCCAAATGATGCCATTTTCTGATCTATGTTATAACATTTCCTCATCACACATGTTTAACACACAAACCCTGCAGATTTAGGCTTCATTCATCTCTAAATCAGAAAACACTCTGATCCACCTTGTGATGTCATGTGTGCTCCACTGTGTTTTTTAAACTCCATACATCTTTACTAGAATCATTTGGATAATTTCAGTCCTGGAATTGCCAATGTCTACTAATCTGAAGATAAAAGGTAGCAGTTAACTTGGAAATTACCCCTACATGACATCACAAGGTGGAACAGAGCATTGTGAGCTTTGGGGATATACACAGACTAATAATAAAGATGTGTAAATACAACTCCAGGTGTGTTTTTGATGAGGGAACAATGTTATAGCATGGTTAAAATCTCAAAAAGTAAATTGTGCATAATACATGTCCTTTTAAGAAAGATGTTTAGGAGCATACAATATATTACAGTATTAGTAGTAGTATTATAGTAGCAGTAACCCTGTTTGCAATGCTCTTTTCAAAGAAGTCTGCTTTAGGAGCTGAAATGGCATTTACTTGCTCAATCTTGTATAACCACATTTCCAATTAAACAGTTTTAGTTGGACCAAAATAAAAATAAAGTTGTTTATAAATGATCAGTGTGAAAGAACTGGCGGATGGCGCTGGTCCACTTGTTAAGGTCTCACTTTTATTTGTGATACAGAAAAGTGAGTCAACACCAGAAGCAGTTTAAATAACTTTAGTTAGTGAGGAGCTCAGTAGATTTAAATGTATTAAACATGTCAAGGTTTATAGAGTAAGTAACTAAAGCAGACACAAACATAATATGTCTTCCTCATGGTAAGATACTGGATAATAGACACCACCTTCCTTGCCTCGCAAACCAACACCACATGTTTTTACAATACTTTACTACAAAGACACATGGGTGCAGGTCCAAATCCAGTCCAGTCTATTTTTTGCTGTCTGTGATTGACAGCTAGATTAAACAAATCAATTCACATTTGAGGAAAAAAAAACAAAAAAACAACATAGCGGGTTACGAGTAAAATACAAAACGTTTTAAATGCCTTTAGCAGCAGTAGTCTGATGTAGCTCAGAGCTGTGTAACTGAGATGTTTAAGCCTCTGCTCAGACATGAGTGAAAGCAGGAGACAGAGCTGCTGTCACATTACACTTGTACCAACATCCAGGACAACGAGTGTGCCAAGCCACACCAAACCGTGCCAGGCCTGAGGATACCAAACTGGGCAGAAGAGTACCAGCATGACGTCAGGGCCACAGGGAAACAGCCTCATCAGTCTGCTTGAATTTCCTGTTAGGTTTGTTATACTATCATATTCAAAGAGGGAAATTATTGGGTTTGTGGTTCAAAAAAAAATCCTCTCAAATGACAATACAGTCCATCTCTGTCAAACCTGTTACCAACAGTGACACGAGTGCTCCTCAAACTAACAGCAGAAGAGTTCTGCCATCAACCAAGACCATTGCATTTCCAACATTTTACAAACCCATGAGACAGAATGATAGAATCAGCACCAGGAAAACATGTCACTCAAGGAAGGGTCTGTCCATTGCAGTGTGAATTCATGCTGTCTTACAGTTTTGAATTTCTCACATCTTGTAATGTGACATTCATGAATCTTAAAAAAATGAAAACAAAACAAACACACACACACATCCAGCACCATCCAAGAGACTCCACATGGCTATGGCAAAAGAAGAAATTCAATTTGTCAAGAGCACAATTTGTCAACTGTTAACTGTTAACAAATTGAATTTCTTCTTTTGTCATGGATTCTACCTGGACGACTGAGGACTTGTACACACAAACATAGCTCGTTTTGTCTGTGTTATTCATGTTTTCAGCCATAATGCTGACTATACATCAAGGCGCCTTAAGTGGTGCCGGCTCCAAACAAAGGCCTCTCTTGGTCTGTTTCTTGTGTGTGTCCGGAGCAGAAAGGAAGCGTCTCTAAATCATATCCTTAAGTGGAGTTCAGGTGCAAAGTGAATGATGCTTTTCCATGATATACGTAGTTCACACAAACTGAAGAGCTGCTCTGAAGGAAACAATGGTGTGAAACTGAGTTCAAGAGAAACACAGCAACATCGCGACGCCATGACAGAGACAAGACTGAGCGGTTTTCAAGTGATTCATTTGCTCAATTTTTTGTTCTCCAATAGCTCCCATGAGTACTTTAAAAAATTTGTATCTGTCATTTCTGTCAGCAACAACCTCTATTGCTGACAAGCTTTGGCGGCACCATAGAGTGTAAAAAGACATAGCTAGCCCATTAGCTGCCACGTTCCAAACAGAAAGTGAGCATGGGTGTGCTTCCGGCTACACTGCACTTTCTGTTAAAAAAAAGTTGCGCTTCTCTGTGGATCTGCTGGTGTCAGGCTCATCATTCTAACCCACTCTTCATGATCCTGGGGTTTTAATTTCACTATATAGTCTCTTTATAAAGATATGAACATTAATAACAGACACATCAGGTGCCTCCTCTTCCTGAAATTGTCCTGCTAGCAACAGGTTTGATTGACAGCGTTGCCAAATGCCCGCCTCGTGCCAAAGCAGTGGTGCGTTACCTTCAACAGCCTGGATTTGCTCTTTGATACTCGCTCTTTGATACTTGCTACGATACTCGTGGTCAGAATTCCAAATATGAAACTCGGCTCCAAATTTGGACTTATAACTGCACCCTCGATGAGCTTCATTTGACTGGAACAGAACTCTATGGGTGACGTCACATTCCCTCAGACCAGATCTTTATACAGTTTGTGGGCACTTCCTTCCCTTGTGCCTTGGCATTAATGGATTAGTTTTATAGGACAGTTACAAGATAATTGAACAAGTTAGTTTTAAAAGTAACCCACCTCATTACTGGTAATAAATAAACAAATAAAAATCAAATGAAGTGGGCAATGCTTTTAAATTAAGGCATAAGCAATTTTCAATCTTAAGACACTGGTTTGTTTTTATTGCAAATGAGAAAGTAAGGCTGATGCACTGTTAGCATGCCAGTTGTTGTTAACTTTACTGCTCTTGACTCTGAAAGTTGTGAAAAGTGCTTTTAAACTTATCGTGGTGAATAATTAAACTGAAGAAAGTGAGGAATACATTCGGACCACTGAAAACCGTTAAAAATGATCTAGTCCTGTTTTTCATGTTTCTAAGACTGTAAAACCCAAGTACGGTGCCTTGAAGCACTGCCAGCGCCTCAAAACCTGTGAAATCTGCTCAACTCCAGCTTGTAGCTCAGTGCTATTTACTTCATGTATGTGGTGTTTTGCAGTGTAGAGAGGATTATCTTTAAGAATGGCCTCCTACAAAGCCCGGCCGTACGCGCCACGAAACCTGACCCAGCTCGACCACTACGCCTTTAATTATTCAGGCTGCTTTGGCTGAAAACCCGATCACCGCTCCAGGATCAACCAACCGGACCCTCCTCCCGCCCCCCGCCCGCCGAACCACCCGCCACTCCTCGCCGCGGCAACGGGGGCAGGCGGCCGCGGGCAGGAAAGGTGATACGCAGCCTCGGTCTTTGTGGCGTGTCCGACTAAATAGAATGAATAAACCAGCTGTGTGCAGGGAGCCTAAGGAGCACTTTGTAAATAAACATGGCTTTTACGGCTTTGATTAACTATGACAATTAAACCCAATTTAAAGATGTATTTTGCATCTTTGTGATATTAACTGCTGACACATAATTTTTAGATAACCATGTTATCTTTAGTTTTTTTTGAAAATGATATATTCACAGAAAAGAGCATATTAACATGTTTTATAAGTTTCACTTTCATTTTTGACACTAAGGGCCTGTTTACACGAGAACACTTGTGGGTAAAAATGACAAAATAGTTTATTGATGTGCCACCCTGCAGTGTGGAAAAGTTGAATAAGCTCCACAGTAGCGTTTCCGTCTACACTTCCCAAGATGCAAAACTCTGGTCAGATCTGCTCATGTCGCGTACATGTTTACGTCACATACAGTACACAGAAACATGTCGGATCATTTCCATGCTTCGGACCTTCTACCTGCTCTGACAGCTATAATAAACTTACAGGAGGCATCCCAACAAATGTCCAGAATATGCAGAGATACTATTAGTGAACAGAGAAAGATCTGCAATTGCCTCCACCACCACCAATTGCACCAGTTCACCGATGGTGGGACAACTTTGTGGAAGGAGTAGCTGATAAAAAATCGTGGCATGAAAACTTCCGTATGTCCAAAGATGCTTTGTCGCTTTAAGTACAGGCATACCCAATCGAATTCCACACACTTTTGCGTCACCGTATGCACACAGATTTCCTCCCGAAAACACTTGCCTAAACGCGGAATAAAAAGTGAAGCTGTGATGCCACTTATGCATCTTCTGTTCAGACCGTTACCATAAATATATATATATATATATATAAATATATAAATGTAGCCTAAGGTAATCCTCCCCATGTTTCCAGTGCAAAGTCCTCTCCCTTCAAAGTGCTATAAGAAAACAATCAGCATGCACTGATTTAACCACCGCACATCACATCAGGTTTGTCAAGTTATATACAGTTTTGTATCATGCTTTTGTATATTTATGGTGAATTGTCATGCTGGAGCAACGGTGACATATGGTAGGCTTGTGGGCTGAACATTGGACAGAATCTTTCAGCTAACTGTAAGGAGGGTTTGAATAGGGCCAGTGAGAGATCACTGAATTACTCAAAGATGCATGAATGACAATAAAACCTCTTCAGGCCTGTTTCTGTTGAGGGAGCACTGTTATAACATGCTGGAAAGCTTAAAATATACAACAGATTTTGCATAAAGTAAAGTAAAGTGGAAATCATACTTCCCCAAAGCTGCCATTTTCATCTGTCAGCTTCAGTGCCCCTCTGCTGACAACTGTATGAATAAACCAGGACAAAAATAAACAAAAGTAGCCATCTAGCAACAGACCAGTAGATCAATGCGTTTTCATTCGCTTCTTATACTCACAAACCGTCTCATTCTATTTTTTCTTGCAGTTTCCTTGAAAGTAAAAATACAAAATTTCACCGCATTTGATGATGTGGTGCCTGCTCCTCCCTCTCTCTCTCCGCTCAGTGAGTGGTCCCAATATTATTATCACCACAGGACTAAATACAAACTAGAATTAGCCCTTATCCGAACAGCACATTGGGGAGTGGGCCTCTCTGTTGGAGACATGAAGCCAGTAGTTTGTCAGAGGCTTAAGCTGAGAAAAGAACCTCCTCCACACATCATCTGCTTCACTGGAGCAGACTGTGGACAAAACAGCAAATGAAAAATGAATGATTTCTGTTCCTAGTTATTTTTGGGAAATTAGGTACATTTGCAGCTTTGTGGTCAAAAACACCTAAATCTGTGTAAGTGTGTTGCCTCCAGTGGCCAATGCAATTTCAAGTACTACGTGACATCACACATGACTGCCCTGATTACAGCCAGATGTTTCTGATACAAACATCTGGCTGCAGGGACAGAATTTGAAAATCACACTGTTCCTTATTGTCTTCACCTTTATATTTGTCCTTTGCCTGGAAATGGGCTTCTGCAAACCCCATTGTCCTATCCTCTAATCGTGTTGATTTAGGTGTTGTTGTTGTTGTTTTTGTTTTTTTTCTCAAGTTTGTTAATTCCAATTCTTCTCTTGTCTTGTCTTGTTTTGGAGGTGGTCTTGGCTGGTCTCATGAGATTCCAAAGTTGACCCAATGTCCATCAGTCATTCTGGCCGTCTTTGACAGCAAAGGTGTAAAGTGCATCAGTTTGAACAGCCATGTGTGTTTTATTTTCTCCTCAATTGTAAGTTGTCTAAATGATTAAAACCTCTGTCTCTTCCCATCTGAAGAGGACCTTTCTGCACTAAACCTGCTCTTACTTGGTCAGAGAGTTTGTTTGGTCACAGTTAAATCGATGTGTCTGAATGTGGAATAGATGAACTTGAAGGCTGCTCTTCCTCTTGTGTCCCACTGCAGCCTTTGGAGCAAAGTGCACTTTTAATATAAAAATGCAACATTCATTGATTTTTCACTCAGTAACTTTTACAACTCAGCATGACACCTTTTATTGAAGGCAGTGATAGCAGTAAATCAACACTGATTCAACATTATTGCAAATCATATTTTATTGCTGACTTGCTGTTCTGATTGTTCTTGTAATAATCTGTCCCAAGTTTTTAAGCCAAGAAATGACACGACATGGCCCATAGCAATGTGAGGAAACTCCTCTTTATTCTGCAAGAGCTAATTTAATCAAATCATTGTGTGGGACAATGTCCTGACACTATCTTAAACATGAGTTCACAGGTTTTGGATGACGCTGCTGTTGGAACAGCCCCAGAGCAGCTCTTGTCCCCAGAGGAGACTTAAAGACATGACTATAGGAGTAGGGTTATGGCCTATATGGGCCGATGAATATTCACAAGACAAATCTTACTGTGGAGCAGAGAGTTCACTGCAAAAATGTCATATCTGCATGAGGTCTACATAGTGTACATAAGAGTTACTTCTGCTCTGTGCTTTCATTCTGGTTTTAGTCCAGCATGGTTCATTTGAACAGAGTTTAGACCTGGTTTAGTCCAGACTGGACTAGACCACACTTACTGCTTAAGGTTTGCATTGGTCTAGCCCAGTTTTTTAGAAGCCATTGAGACTTCTTGTAATCATTCATTGTGGAAGTATTGTAAATTGATGTGCCAAACTTTTCCTGGAACCAGCTGACCCTCCTTTTTGGTGGAACAATTCTGGTTTAGTCCCATCTAGACCAGATTTGATCATTTTAAATTTTTCGCCCACAAGCCTACATCACCCATGCTCCCACACGACCATTTTCCATAAATATAAAAAAAAAGCATAACAAAACTGTTCACAACTTAACAAACCTGATGTGATGTGCAGTATTTTCATTAGTGGGATGCATTCTGATTGTGTACTGATAGCTGCTCTGGATGAGGAGTGAAGGGAGGGGAGACTCAACTTATAAAACATGTAAAGTTTTCAGCATTTTCAAAACAATAAAAGGTAATATGGTGATCTAAATATGTTATGTGTTAGCAGTCAATACCCCATAGAATTAATTAATTAAAACTTTAGCTCTGTTTCTTAATTAGCTCTGGTTTAGTCCTGGTTTAGTCTTTGCATTTACAGTAAACCAATTATTCATTTTGTACAACTGAAATTTTAATATTATTTTATGACCTCCATAGAAAACAATCCCACTGGCTGCTACATATTGAACCACCTGTCATGTTTTTTTCAGTATTGCACTATAAAACTATAAAAGTAAATGGCACAATGTATTATCTTCAATTGTACTTAGCCCAGCGTGCAGGTGGCTTTGAGTGCTCTGTCCTGCTCTTTATAATCCTCAGAGGTACACGAGCTCTTTAATGATAGATACGTTATCAGCCGAGGTTCATCTGCTGCTGTGCACACAATCGGGTTTATTACAGTGTTTTTGTAGAAAATGACAGGTTTGATCACTCTCAACTGTGGAGGAGAGAAGTGCGGGTTTTCATTTTATTTGCAAAATTTCATAACATTTTGAACACACTGTCTAAAAACAGTTTTGTAAGTGAGTTAAAATGACTTCAGCATCTTAATTTCTGTAGTTTTGGTAAATTAAGGGGACCATATTACCCTATTTTTGATATATGTTGTAATGTTGGTTCCTCATCAGAAACATACCTGGAGTTGTGTTTGCTTCAGTCACACATGTTTAACACAATGAGTTCTTCTCTCAACCAGAAAAATCTTGTGATGTCATGTGGTAATACAGGAAGCACTTTGCTGTGAATTTAAACTCCATACACCTTCATTAGAATCAGTTGGATTCATTTCAGCCCTCTAGTTGCCAATCTCTACTAAACAAAAGGTAAAAGATAGCTGTTAACTTCAAAACTATCACTTCATTGCATCACAAGGTGGAACAGAGCCTTTTGAGATTTGGAGAAGTATAATAGAATTACTCAAACATTTGTGAATGAAATAAAACACAACTTCGAGAATGTTTTTGATGAGGAAACAACATTCCAGAGGTGGGACCAAGTCGTTGTTTTGCAAGTCTCAAGAAAGTCTCAAGTCTTCGACCTCAAGTCTAAATCGAGTCCTAAGTCAAATACAGGCAAATCCAAGTTGAGTCTCGAGTCACTGGCCCATAAGTCCAAGTCAAGTCCAAGTCGTCTGCTTTGAGCTTCAAGTCATTTCAAGTATAAACCAAGTAACAAATATAGCTTAGATTTTTGCAATTTATATGACTTAAACTAAATTGTAATTAAAAAGTCATGGTATACTTATATATGAGTATTTATATATGAGTATTAACAGTTGTAGAAATGCAGTTTTTTCCTTTTTAAATGTCTTAACAAGATCTTAGTGTGAATCATTACAGTCAGAACAGAAAGAATTCAGATTTTAAGGTTCTAAATAACAGTTACTTTGTCATGAAGGATCATGTTCTGTGTAGTTTCCTCTGTTTCTACTGTAGTATACTGTATTGTACTATATATTACTGTAGTACATTTGAGGATACCATATACACACACACAGTACTTCAGTTACATCCAAAGTACCAAAGAGAAGTAGGATGGACATCTTCCAGTTTGTTCCTGTAAAATTCAGCACCACATTTATCAACTGTAAAGAGAAAAGTATTTTCTAAACTCTTTTTGTTTTGTTTTTTTCAGGAGAAGCATGAAGTCTTCTCAAGTCACTGGCCTCAAGTCCGAGTCAAGTCCCAAGTCACTGACCTTCAAGTCCAAGTCAAGTCCCAAGTCTTAGTCCATTTTAACAAGTCAAGTCTCAAGTCCTAAAAATAGTGACTGAAGTCTGGCTCGAGTCCAAGTCACGACTCGCAAGTCTCCACCTTTCTATCCCACCATTCTATCATGGCTTAAAGTTCACAAGACTCAATTAGCACAATATAGGACCTTTAATATTTATGTAGATTTATGCAGATTTGATATTTGACAAGATGATACAAGTTTGTGGGAAAAAATCCACAAGGTGTTTATTCTTCCCGGACACCACAGTGGACTGGAGTGATTTTCAGATCATTAGTCTGGTGCTGTTCTGTTTGTATATTATTGCATGAACTCTGTGCTCCCTGTCAAATACACACCTCAGTACATTGTAGCTGGTGTAACCGTCTGCAAGGAACCCACTCAAAATAAGAGCACAACAATCTTGTATTGAGCGTAAAGGAGGCGTGAGTGTACAAAAGGCAGTTGTTTTGATGTTTGTGGCTCTGGAGCACGCACTAAATCTGCCATAGGAACAAACAGCCTGCTCCTCTGGTGTTACTGAGAGTGTATGCGTGTGTTTGTGAGGAAACAAAACTTCCAGGAACAGATGATCAAAGCTCTTCCTTCTGTACTTCAAACCACACTGGGATATTTACTGCTCTGTTTGGGCCTAGAACGGAGGGGAAGAGGTGGAGGAGAGAAAGATAGAGAGAAAGGAGTGAGAGGAGAGTAAAGCTATGACAGAAGACAACAAACGTCTCAACTTAAACATCTGTGTACTGGTGGACAGATGCTTTGAAGTTCAAAAGTCTGAGGCGAAGGGTCACCAGACATTTGTATGTACCCGGGACAGGCTCAGTTTTGAGCCCTGTGTCCCATCCCTGCAGATTTATCCAAAACCATTGACTTGTCCCAGTTTTATACAAGAAATGTCCCTGGTGTCCCTATTTTTGAACAATTTTATACCTGCCAACAGTAAAGAGGAGCGTATATTAACATTTGTTTAGGTAAAATACACAAAAGCTGCTTAAAATGACCAAAACACAAAGAAAATGTGACTATATTGTCTTACATGTTGTCACGAATAAGTCATGAATGGCCAAGTGCATAACAATTTTCCTTAATTACTAGTGTTGTAGTCAAGACTGCACTAATCGAGACCAAGACCACAGGGTCTCGAGACCAGGACAAGACCAAGACCTCTGACGGTCGAGACCAGAGTCAAGACCGAGACTTTTAAAGGCCGAGACCGAGACAAGACCAAGAACACGGCCCATCAAGACCAAATCAAGACCATCTTTGGAATTCTCAACATGTATTTGTATTTTAGTTATTTTGGTGCATTTATATCAATGTTTTTATAAATCTATCCCCTATCACCATCAAGCCGGTTGAGTCAGAGACAAGACCAAGACCACAAAAAACAGTCTCAAGGCCGGTCTCAAGACCAAGACCAAGACCAAGACTACGACATTATTATTTACACACTTACAAATTTGCATGTTATAAATGGGCCGAGTGCAAAACGGTTTTCTTTTATACGCAGTTGTTTCACAATTTTATTATTACTAACATAACCTTAACCAAGAGTGTCCCAGTTTTTGATTTTGAAGATCTGGTCACCCTACTGACACGTGAATCCTCACAACATGTTCACTATGAGTGTGCAAAAATAATGAACTATTGATATATCGTATCGTTTAATGTGATAATACAGTATCAACATCATCGGCTGCTATATCGATATCGCTAAGAGCATTTTTTTGGTATATTTTACTAAATTATTTTGTTTCAGTGCTATAGTTTAGTTGCTTGTTTAGAGGAAGGAAATTTTCACATTTAACATTTTCACAGTTTTGATGATTAAAATGTTTGTGTTTCATATGAACTTTGCACAAGAAGTGGTTTAACAAAGACTTTTAGTATCACAGCCATGATTTTGTGTTTATTTTTTATTGAACTGTATCGAATCGTATTTAATCGTATCAAAGTAAAAGCTCACTATATCGAGGTATGTATCGTATCGTGGCCTATGTATCGAGGTATGTATCATATCTTGGCCCATATATCGAGGTATCATGGACTATGTATCGAGAAAATTATCGAATCGTGGCCTATAAATCGAGGTATGTATCGAATCGTGGCCTGTGAATCGAGGTATGTATCGTATCTGCAACTTCTGAATAATACCTAGTCCTTATGTTTACATGTGAAACTTTTAATGCAATTCTGAGGAGCATTCCAGAGAAATAATGACATCTCCATGGAGACCAGCTCCAGCAGAAAAGTTACAAATGGTGCACTTTTAAAATATTTATAGCCAAAATGAGTCAATATTGTGAATGAGTCATTTGAACTCACGTCGACATGTATTTTTTGCAGTGCACTGGGGAGGAGAGCGAGGGGGTAGAGGAGGATTTCCATTAGGAAGTGTCATTGATTGGGGTCTGCGGGGGGCACACACTCCTGCGGCGAGAAGTGAAGCAACACGACAATCTGACCAAGAGCCAAGTCTGACCTCCGCCCTGTTAAATCACCCACAGACACACGTGCACGTCCAGATACAAGCTACGGGCTACGAGCTCAACGCTACAGGCTACAAGCTACAGGCTACAGGCTACAAGCTAATGATTTAGAGCTGAAGTCAACACAGAATCCATCTTGAGAATGACCGCTCGTAAATCTCAGAGGGTCCACAGATGTTCCAGAGCGGGTTGGGCCTAAACAGACATAAAAAGACGTGTAAGAAGTGACAGATCTATAAGTAACGCAGCACGGCCATCTTGAAAAGGTCAAAGAGTCAGAGGGAAGCCATATGTGTAAGGTGCAAATGTGCAAATCTGATCTCATGATAATGTTGACCAAAACACTGCACTCCTGGCTACATGCGAACACTGAATTATACACTTTAAAACAAAAGACATGACTGAATTAAGCAAAGTAAAAAGCAAAGTTCCACAATATCATTTTAAACATGTCTATCTTACGTTTATTAAATTATAGTGTTTCATTGCTTAAAAATGCTTCAAACAAACATGCATTATTACCTCTCCACAGATTTTAGGAAACAAAAAATGCACACCAAAGTTTTTCTAAAGTCACAAATGCAAGGAACGGCAAAATAAAAGTGAAAACATGCATAGCACTCTCAGATGGCCGATGTCCAAAAGCTTTAAAAAAAAAATGTAAATAAGGTTTCGACAAAAAAGCCTTCATCAGATCTTTTTTCTCACTTTGGATCACGTTATTTAAAAAAAAAAAAAAAAAAAGCTTTTGGACATCGGCCATGAGTGTGCTATGCATTTTTTCACTTTTATCTCCACTGATCTTGCCTTGCATTGTGCTGTTATCTGCTTGTCTCAGTGGAGATGGATAAGTTAAATGCAACACTGTGGAACATTCCAAGTAAAACAGTAACATCCATGGAGATAAGCAGGTGGCAGATCCTTCACCAGCAAAGTTGCACCTTTACATTTTGTTGAAACCTGGCAGACAACATTTATGACGTCATGCAATTTTTCTTTTTGCATCCATCCATAGTGTAGTAGTTTCCCATTAATGTGATTTGTTTTTTTCTAACCCTTTAAAATGCAGTTACAGTGAATCATTTACACTAACACTGTACAGAAAGCTCCCTGTGAGTCCAGTGAGCGGGGCAGGTTTAGCTCTGAGCAGGAAGGATGTACCTGAAGCTGAATCAACAGTCTGAGCTCAGTCCATGTGTGTGCGCACGTATACAGCCATACACTCAACACTACTGTATGTTTAAACACTGTACATTTAAAGGACCTGTATTACGCAACATGTGTAATGACGTTTAAGTCATGTTACATTGTTGTTACCTCCTCAAAAACAGACCTGGAGTTGTGTTTCTTTTCATTCACACATGTTTGAGTAGCCATTATTGCATTATTACTCTACATCCCCTAAGCTCAAAATGCTCACTTCCACCTTGTGATATCATGAGGTTTACAGGTACATTTTACCTTTTGATTAGTGGAGATTGGAAATAATAATTGAAATGATCTAAATTATTTTAGTGAAGGTGTATGGACTTTAAAAACACAGTGGAGCACATCCTGTATTACCATATGACATCACAAGGTGGAACAAAGTGTTTTCTGTTTTAGAGAAGAACACTAAGCCTATATATGCAGGGTTTGTGTGTTAAACATGTGTGAATGAAACAAAACACAACATGATGAAGATTCTATAGTGAATTTTTACTCTGGTCAATTTAGTTTAAGTAATTTTGAGCAACTTGGTAGGCCCTAGTAGCGAGACTGGCGCCACCCAGTGCCTCCACTCAATTTCATTTCTCTCCAGCGACTAGGTCAGGAATCGGAATACACTAGATGGTTCGCAAAAACCCCAGAAGTGCAAGTTCAGGCACCAGCCAATAAACGAAGAGCCATATATTCAGTGTTGGCAACGAGTCTTGAGATGGAGGATTTAAAGCTGGAACAAAGAGAATGTTTGGCGAATTTTATCAAGAGGAAAGACGTTATTCCCCTTCTTCTTACAAAATTTGGGAAAAACTTAATATATCAGTTAGCCCCATTAGTGCCGCATTACATACGTCACAACCAAATAGCAGTGATTGGTTAAATTAAAAAAGTACCCCCCTACTGTCAAGTGAACGAATTCTTATGCTGCGAGGTCAGACGGTTTCTATGAAGTGAAACCGGCTGATGATGAATCAGGCTAAGGCCCTACAACATGCCATCTTGAATTTAAGCAAATATTTCTGGTGTGAATGAATTTGTGTGTGTGAATTGATCATCTTACTTCGTTGTTGCAACCCTGGAGTTTAACCACTGTGATACAAATGTTTCTCATATCTTATTTTATAAAACACTGAAAACTCCAGGTACACTATTCTTTCTGTTAGAACAATTTAACATAACATCATAGCTGATTTTTGTTGTTGTTTTTTTTGTTTATCCATATGGACCATACATAGCGAACTACTGCATTCCAAATAGGAAGTGAGCATGTGCGTACTTTCAGCTCCATCAGCTCTGGCTCCAACTGACTTGGAAAAAAAATGCCATCCTTCTTCCTGTGAAGACTGCAGTGAGCCTCATCCTTTTGGTCTTAAAATGCTCATATTAACTCGCTCTACCTGATCCTCATGTTTTTATTTTGCGATTTGTCCTTTAATGAATTCCTTTTCCTAATATGGAATTGGCTTCAAATTCGGCCCTATAACCGCTAGCCTTTTGAGCTTCATTTGCCTGGAGCCAGAGGCTGTGGGTGACGTCACTTTCCCTTAATCCACTTCTTTATGCAGTCTGTGACATGGACCTGACCAACTCCTCTGTTTTTCATACATATATTTCAGTCACTGTCACTGCCTGAGTGACTGAGCCCGCGCACATGCAGCGGACAGGCAGTGATTTACACAGATGCAAAGGGCAGCACCCAAGGGAGTCATCACCCTCGGCCTAAAGAGCAACCGAGTCACAGCCGCACCCGAGTGAGATGGATAAAAACAACACGTGTCCCATCACCCCGGGGTCTGCCGAGGATGGAGGGAGTCATAAACCACAGAGAGAGAAAGTCCAACCCATACGACAGAACGGTAAGTAGTAACAGTGCACTGCAAAAACAAAAATGTTACTTCAATTCCTAATTCATTTGGAGTCGTCAGGAAATATTCTCTGCAAAAAATAATACCAAGCTTGTTCCTTGGTATGTGTATGGCAGAATGTTTTAGCAGTTACCATGGTGACACAATGCACACATCAGCAAACACTGCCAAAAACGTTTTTAGTTTGTCAGAAATCTCAAAAAAAATAAAATAAATAAAAATTGATTTAACAGCACATTTTCAATAGTCAACAAAGAGGGCAGGAGTGACAAACAGAATAAAAAAATGTGACTGTAAAAGACAAACTTGTTTTACAGCACAAATCAGATCACCTATTGTAGTTCCAGCTAAAGCTATGTTCAGACTGCAGCCTGAAGTGACCCAAATCCAATTTTTTCACCCCTATGTGACCTGGATCTGATCTTTTAAGTTCTGTCTGAACGACACAGATCCATTTTTTTCAAATGCGACCCAAGCCACTTTGATATGTGCTCCTAAAACTGATACATATCTGATCTTTTGACATGTGACTTCAGTCTGAGTGAGAAGGGTCCTGGTCGCGTGGTTTCACAAGAGATACTGGGTATAACGTCATTTGCCTGGGGATTTTTCGTATGACAGTGGAGCAGCTTTGTCTTTGTTGAAAGACCATGTCAGTATGTTGGCTATTTATTTCGACAACATTAATTGAGAAGTGTTCTTATGTTGGCTGTATCAGTTAATTGTATGTATATTGACAGATAGTTAAGTTTTCTCAAAGACATAAAGAGAAGCTATTAATCTGGATGTTGATGTTGAGAGAGCCGGATATTGACAGCGATGAGAAATGGAACCTCTACCCACACATGAACACATGCCCATAGCACAAGAACGCCCATTTGTGTTTGCAGCTGGATGATATTGGTCTGAACGGCCAGGTTGCATTCATCCCACCTACATGTCATCACAAATGTACACAAACATTCTTCTCGTCATACAAAAATTGTGCCTGAACTCCATGTGAGTGAAGCAGGGAAGCACATAGCAATCCCACCACTCTTGGCTATAACCCACACGTTCCTTGCTGCCACTGCCCCACAAAACGCCATTGCCAAAAACCTCATCCTTCTCCTTCTCAATCTCCTTCTTAAAACAAATAATCTGTACATGTTCTGGTATGACAGCAACTTTAAAATCACCAGGTGCTCATTGCTTGCGTCCTTGTGTATGTCTTGCTGCATGTGACGTCGTCGTGTCCTTCAATGCACATGCTGGACACTTTTGGAGCATTTAATGTTCACACTGGAGATCACATACAAGTCACATTTAACTGGAAATGTGAATGACCTTGCAAAAAAATCCGAACTGTGCATTAAGCCCTGCAGTCTGAACGTCTCCTAAATCAATGCTTTCTGGTCAGATTGTGTTAAATTAATGCTCAGATTAAAGTTGAGTAACAGAGCTTCAGACAGAGCAGTGCCTCCAGTTAGTGTTACATGTTGACGGCAGCTGCAAAATATCAACAGGAGGTCTAATATTTTTGCAGTGTTGAAAGGAGAGAGCAGAGACAATGACAAAAGACAAATACAAGTGTAAATTGAAAATCTCGTCTTCTGCCCTTCTGGAAATCCCACAGCATCAGGACGGGGCAGAGGTGCAGCAGCTGGATGTTCCCCGCAGTCCCAGAACAGACTAATGGATCCTGGATAATGGTCTGAACCAGAAGAGGGACTTTGGACCAGAGGAGGGAGGTGTCGTCAGCGTAAATGACTGTTAAAAGACCCAGGAACAATGTTATTATACCACGAGTCTCCTGACGCACATCACAGGGGAGAGGTAAAAATATCCAACTAAAATGAGACAGAGTAAAGCAGAGTGGACAAGGAGAAAGACCTGTTCATTATTAGAGCTTGTGTGACTGGCCGTGTTGGTCCACTTTCAGAGATTATAAAACAGGCCAAAATAAACAAATAATAAAAATACACACACATTTGGGGTATTAATTGCTAAAACATGACATATTTAAATCATCATGTTACTTTTTATTGTTTTGACAATGCTATATGGGGAAAATAAGCATTATTAGATGTTTTGTAACTTTCACCCCCCCTTCAGAGCACTTTCACAACACAATCTGTGTGTGTTTTACTAATGACACTGCCCATCACATCAGGATTGTAAAGCTGTAGTGTATTGTTTTGTTTCATGCTTTTGTATATTTATGGAGAATTGTTTTGTGGGAGCATGGGTGACATCAAGGACGAGACCAAAAAAACTGCCCTGGAGTTTTCCCCCACAAATAGGTCTACCAGGGGGATTTTGATCATTTAAATAATTAAAAGTGAATAATCTCAATAAATCAATAATGAAATAAATGATGAAAACACACAATGATTAACTACTTATTGTTAATTAACAAAAAAACAAAAAAATTAATCAATTAATTTAACCCAATTTATAACCTTTTCCCATCCACTTTTCTCCTTACATTTTCTGTTCGACATCTTTGACATGTTTTGAAACCAACGAGGAACCCACTCTTCTTTGTCGCCTTTTAGGCCTATGCAATTTATGACAATGAGACAATGATATAACATGGTAAAAACCTCCAAAAAGTAGATACCCCCTTTTTAAATGAGCTCTATTTAACTTTTCTTGTGGAAAGTACGACATATGGAGATGTTCTTTACCTGCTTTACCTGGAATGTGCCACAGTATTTGGAGTTAAACACCTGTTTCTATGGGTAGAGAAGGTGACATCTCAGATCTGTGAAGATCACAGTAGAAAGCATGTTCATGGTATTTTTGAGTATTAACACACTAGTAATTGAATACATGACAAATGTATAATTTAAAATGCTGTACTGTGGAACATTCCAAGGAAAGTTATAAACATCATCACCATGGACACCAGCAGCTCACCTAATCCCAACTGCTTTGAACTAAAAGTCCTGAAAGTTCAATTATCACAATACGCATCAGCTCAAATATGTACATCTGCCACATGTACTTGTGTAGAGTTTGCATGTTCTCCCTGTGTCTCCTCTGGTTTCTCTCATTAACCTAAAACCAGCACAAATCCTCCAGCTAGGTACTCCAGTCCTGACCAAGCTCCAGGCCCCAGATGTGAAATCCCAGATACTGTGCAGAGCCTGCACTTCCTCTCTCTCCCTTATGTGTTTATTTTGACCTTTGACCCTTGGCACTTTAACGACATTTTACTAAATACATTCACAGCTTCGTATCTCGTGCATCATTTCACAAACTCGCCTCTGTTCTTGACTGGACAATCGCCATGTTTCAGATTTATGGTTATTTACTCGTGCCTTCACTGTTCCTGTCCTGTTAGCCGCTCCGCTCCGAGATTTATGCTCAGGAAATGTTAGCATGTAGCACGGCGGCTAGGCTAGCTCAGGGCTTTTATGTGTGTTTAGTCTGAGGAGCAAGAGGTTAATGTGAGCAGCGCTCAGGAGGTTTGATGGTTTTATGGAAGTGTCAGACAAAAATATACTTATATAATTGGCATGTGTCTTTATTAGGGTGACCAGATTTTTAAAATCAAACACTGGGACACTCCCGGTTTGGGGGTTGGTAATAATAACACTGTGAAACAAGCGTGTAAAACAGTGTAGTATTACCTGAGACCGGTCTTGGTTTGTTTGTTTTTTTGCGGTCTTGGTCTTGGTCTCAGACCTCAGCCACATTTGGACTCAATCTTGTCTCGGTCTTGAAGGTGCTTGGATTCGGTCTTGTCTCGGTCTTGATTTCTGACACTCAACAAGTGACAAATTGGAGATAGATTTGAAATTATTCATTTGAAATAAATGTGCCAAAATAACTGTAAAATCCAAATAGATTTGGTCTCGATGGGTGTCCTCGTGGTCTCGGTCTTGTCTCTTTCTCGACCGTCAGAGGTCTTGGTCTTGACCTGGTCTTGGGACCCTGTGGTCTTGGTCTCGATTAGTGCGGTCATGACTACAACACTAGTAATTAAGGAACATTGTTATGCACTTGGCCATTCATGACTTATTCATGACAACATGTAAATCAGTATAGTCACATTTTCTTTATGTTTTGGTCGTTTTTAAGCAGCTCTTGTGCCTCTTTTTACTGTTGGCAGGGATCAGATTTGTCAAAAATAGAGACACCTGGGACACTTCTTATATAAAACTGGTTTTGTTCAAATCTGCTGGGACAGGGAACACAGGGCTCAAAAGTGGGACAGTCCCGGGTAAAAAGGGACATCTGGTCATCCTAACCACTATTGCCATGATTGTCTCTTTCAAAACAACGCTTTGCTGGTGACGTCAAGGTAAACTAATAACTTACTGTTCCTGACTTTTATAGATGTGAAAAATAGAACTAGTTCATTCAGTGATTTGCAGTAATCCAAAGTTATTCCTCAGTTAGTTTATGCATTCAGAGCATTGTAATTATTCACAGTAATGAGTTTATAAGTGATTTTCACAACTTTAAGAGGCCATAGAGGAGTTTTGTTACCAACGACTAGCATGCCATTATTTATTCCTGATTATCGGATAATAAAATGTGTAATAATTAGATGCACGCTTCATGCAGAAGACAAAATCTGACCTCAAGAGTTTCTTATGTTTTAATGAAAGTTATATCAGCTTACAACATGTTGGGGTTCTGTAATGCATTTCTACTGGTGGAATGTTCAGTAGTTACCATGGTGATACAATACACACATTAACAAACACAGATTTAAAAAAAAAAAAGTTTTAAGATTCTGGATGTTTGGTTTTCAACAGCCAAGTCAGCTCTTTCTAACTTGAGTAACAGAACATGCCAGTAGACTCATGATAAACTCCTTGTCAGTAGCTGGATATATTCATTAGTTGAGTGTGGTCTACTCGACATCACAAGACCCTTCTCTTCAGTGAAACCGGACCTGTTCTCCTCTGGCCCCCTGGACTCCCTCTTCTGTACCAGAGTATGGTGCTCTGTCTCTTTATGTTTAGTTTGTGTTGATGTTTAAAGCGGTGGGGTCTGTAGCAGTGCTGACAGACTGAAGGAGGAACCTGATCTCATCCTTTCTCCTCTCTCCTCGTCTCGTCTCTCCCTGTCTCCTTGTTAACTCTCTCCTTGTCTCCTCAATTCCTCTCTCCTTGTCTCCTCAACTCCTCCCTATTCTGTATAAAAAGTATTAGTTTAAGTTTTTACAAACATGTTCTGAAATGTGATCTTGTATTTGTGGGTCAGTTCATATTTCAGTGTTTTTAAAATGTGAACTTTGAACAGAATCCTATGATGAAAATCTAATCGTAATTGCAATGCTCGTTGCTAAATCCTGCAGGCCAGCTCTGGCACATGCAATTAACCATTAAACCTGGCAACCTCAACTCAGTTCAACCTGTCGCTCAAACTGTACAACCAAATCACAGGGTTTAGAAGTTCGCAGCTCGTGGAACTAAACCCTGTGAATCCCTCACAAGAGATGACTGGATGTCAAACAGGTTTGATATTCTTGCAACTTATTGCCCGTCAGGAGCTGGTCGTGAGGTATTAATCAGTTCTCATTACCCCATGTTTACTACACGAAGAACAACACATGATTAAGCCAAAAGTCGTCTTAATCCCAAAAACAGTAAGCCACGCTGGCGAAACCTAGTGCCTCCCCTCAATTTCTCTCCAACAACTAGGTCAGGAATCAGAATACACTAGATGGTTTGCAAGAACCCTGGAAGAGTGAGTCAGGGCACTAGTGAATCAGTGAAGAGCCATACATTCTGAATTGGCAACGATTCCTGAGATCGAGGATTTAAAGCCAGAACAAAGAGAATGTTTGGTGAATTTTATCAACGTTATTGCTCTTCTTCCTACGGGAATTGGGAAAAGCTTAATATACCAGTTCGCCCCGTTAGCGACACATTACATAAACAACCACACAACCAAACAACAGCGACTGGTTAAATGAAATAAAGTAGCCGCCTACGCTCAAGTGAACAAACCCTAATGCTGCGGGGTCAGACAGTTTCCACGAAGTGAAACCGGCTGATGAATCAGGCAAAAAAACAGTCACACGAGTGAAAAATCAGCCCAAAAATTGCACAGTGTACGCCCGATTTAAGGTAGTCTTGAACACTACTCTACTATAAGATCTGGAGATGGGTCTCACTGCTCCTGACAGGTTGCCCCAGCGATTCAGTAACGATACCTTAACTTGAATCTCCTCTCCTCTCTCCTCCTTGTGTCCTCTCTTCTCTTCTCTTCTCTTCTCCTCTTGTTTGATATGCCGCTTTACCCAGAATCACCCTAAATCCCATTTCTGTAAAGTAACATCATGTCATTTGTTCACTGACACTTGTTTACAATCAAGAGTTGATGTGCTTTTATTTGAGACAGTGTTCTTTCACTCTCTCCTATTTTCTTTCTCTCTTCTCCTCACTCTCTCTCTCTTTCTTCTTCCTCTCATCTTCCCTTCCCTCTCTCTTCATCTTTCTCTGTCCTCCCTCTTTCTTCTCTCTCCTCTCCTCTCTTTCTCGCTCCTCCTCTCCCTCTCTTCTCTTCTCTCTCTCCTCGTCATCCCTATTTCCGCTCTCTTCTTTGCCCTTTCTTTCTCACTCCTCTGTCTCTCTTTTCTCTGTCTCTTCCTCTCTCTATCCCTCTCCTTCTCTCACCTCTCGTCCTCTCTCTCATGCCTGTCTCTCTCTCGCTATCCCTCCATCCCCCTTTCGCTCTTTCTCTCTCCCTCTCTCTCTCCTGCCCACTCACACTCCTCCGCAGAGCTCGCTCGTCCACCTCGCACTTCCAGCCTCTCCTCTTTCTCTGCCTCTTTATTTTATATTTAAACTGCAGCACCAGTGTGGACAGACCTGTGTCAGATCAGCTCAAAACAACAAGATTCACAAGATTCAAATTCTAACGCCGTTTTATGGTTCATTTTTGGACCGTTTCTCTGGGCACATATCACATCTAAACTTGAACTCTTGGATTAAATCTGGATTAAACCTGAACTAAATCTAAACAAAACATGAACTCAACCTGAACTAAACCTGGACAAAAGCTGAACTAGATCTGGACTAAATCTGGACTAAATTTAGACTAAATCTGGACTATACCTAAACTAAACCTGGACTAAATCTGGACTACACCTGAACTAACCTGGGACTAAATCTGGACTAAACCTGAACTAAACCTGGACTAAACCGGGACTAAACCCAAATTAACCTGGACGAAACCTGAACTAAATATGGACTAAACCAGGACTAAATCTAGACTAAACCTGAACAAAAACTGGACTAAACCTGAACTAAACCTGGACTAAACCTGAACTAAACATGGACTAAACCGGGACTAGACCCAAATTAAACCTGGACTAAACCTGGACTAAACATGGACTAAACCAGGACTAAATCTGGACTAAACCTGAACAAAAACTGGACTAAATCTGAACTAAACCTGGACTAAACCTGAACTAAACATGGACTAAACCTGGGACTAGACCCAAATTAAACCTGGACTAAACCTGGACTAAACCTGAACTATACATGGACTAAACCGGGACTAAATCTGAACTAAACCTGAACAAAAACTGGACTAAAACTGGACTAAACCTGGACTAAACCTGAACTAAACATGGACTAAACCCGAACTAAACCTGGACAAAACCTGAATTAAACCTAAACTAAATCAGGACTAAACCTGAACTAAACTGGGACTAAACCCGAATTAAACCGGGACTAAACCTGAACTAAACCTGGACTAAATCTGTACTAAACCTAAATTAAACCTGGACTAAACCTGGACTAAACATGAACTAAACCTATCTTTAAAGGTGCACTGTGTAACTTGTCTAGTATCGGTCCGTCACCTGCTTGTCTCCATGGACATGTGCCTAGAATGTTCCACAGTATGACCATAAACTTACAAATCACCATGGAGACTTACAAGCCAAATTACAGGTTCGATTTGTGGAGCGGCGACCCCGCTCACAGTAATGACAGTAAGGAATGTTTTTTAAAGATATTTTTGAGCACCTAGTTAAATAAATACAAGACAGATTAGTTTAAGACCATACTGTGAACTATTTAAACAAAAGCATCTACATCTCCATGGCCTCTCCAAGCCGTCTTTCAAAGCTGACCCTGTTCTGTTTGGATGGCCCGGTCTCTGCTCCTCCTACGGGCCACACACACATTTACACAAACACACTGTAAAAATCCGACGGAGGATCTGTTTTACACACCGTCCTAAATGACTCTGCTCCATTCATTATTCATCACCCACAATTAATTATGAAACAATCGGTAACCCTACACCCGGACACTGCTGCTGCTCGTTGCCTGGAAACCGTGACCCATATTAAACAGCATTTTTGGAGCTTGAAACGACAGACAAACAAAATAAATCTACATGAGTAAATATCACATGAATTCAGAATATTAAGGGTATAATTTAACAGTATGTTTTATTTTGAAAAGAATAGAAACGAGTGGAATTCAAATAGCAATTAAAGGGGTCCGTGTATCATTTGTTCTTTTGAATTTCAAGTTTGTTTTTTCATTATTCTGTTTTAGTGTCAAACAAAAAGACAGTTTTCTACCTCTATTTCCAATATTTAATTTTAGTTTATTTGTATAGTTGTATAGTGTATAGTTTATTTCAAATAACCCCAAGTCTCAGTGCCTATTTCAATTTTGATATTTTATTCTCTCTGGTTTATTTGCCCTGCAGGTTCTGCTGCTTATGCGCGAGTGAATTCAGTGTCAATCATGGATCTATAATAAAAATGTTTTTTCTATAGTTCTATGGTGTCAAATGAACAAAGTTTATCACTGCTACTTGTTTCTTGTCATGGAGTTCAACAATGACTTTCTAAGATGTGAAAGTAAATGCATTGCTTTAAAACAGGGATGTCCAAAACTTTTTTCATCAAGGGCCACATATTTAAACACAGATGAAGCAGAGGGACGATCAGGGGCCACAGACTGTCACTGTCAGTACAGTGTATAATTGAATATGTGCATGTTTAACATGTTAAAATGAACCATCAGTCTTTATTTATGCTAAGATCATTAAAACCACACAATAAATATTAAATAGTGCTGTCATGCGATTAAAAAAATTGAGAGATTAATTAATTATGATCTGTAATTAATTAATCTAATTAATCTCATTTTAATCTCACCTAAAAATTGCTGAGAAAAGCTTCAATTTGAGGTATTTTCATTTAAATTCATTATTACATTATTGTGGCAGATCAAAAGACTGATATAGATTTAAAAAAAAGTGACTTTATAAAGTCATTTATTGTTTAACAAATCTCTCCAAATTGTCTGTTGAGCCCAAGTCTCCATGAATAAGAAACTGTTTGCTGTAAAGTAGCAAAGACGAGGAAATCTGAACATAATAACTTTTGTCTACTTAAAGACAATAAAAAGTCCAGTCTTTCCTTAACCATATTAAAAATATTATTGATAGAGAAATGCTTTATATATGAGATCACTGGTTTAGTCCTGGTTTTAGTCCTGGTTTAGTCCTACTTTAGTCCTAGTTTAGTCCTGGAATGGATTAATCTTGGTTTTAGTCCTGGTGTTAGTTCTGGTTTAGTCCTGGTTTAGTCCTGGTTTAGACCTGGTTTTAGTTCTGGTTTTAGTTCTGGTTTAGTCCTGGTTCTGGTTTTAGTTCTGGTTTTAGCTCTGGTTTAGTCCTGGTTTAGTCCTTTTAGTCCTGGTTTAGTCCTGGTTTAGTCCTGGACTGGATTAGTCCTGGTTTTAGTCTTGGTGTTAGTTCTGGTTTAGAGGCGCACAGGAGGAAGCGCGGTTTACGCAGCGTACGCGAGAAAACATGATCCACACGCGGCTCACGGGAGCACGTCGGTGTCCGCGCAGTAACTACGGAAGGAAACGTGGTCCGCGCGTTCTCAGGTTAATGACGATGATGAAGGTGTGTGTTTGTGTGTGTGTGTTTGTGTGTGTGTGTGTTTGTGTGTGTTTGTGTGTGTGTGTTGTGTGTGTGTGTTTGTGTGTGTGTGTGTTTGTGTGCGTGTCCCCTCATGTGGCAGGTCACTATAGGACAGTAGTGCAGACATCATGAGTCTATGCAGGTTGTTTTCACCAGTGACATTTAAGTTGTAGGCGATTTTATATTTGTTATTTTCTTTTATATTTCACGTCGGGAGAAGAATTTCCAAGACACGAATGTGTTTTTCCCTGTGCACTGCTGCCTCTGTTCTACTGGCTCTTCGACCTCGTCCATTGTGCGACTGACGCCAACGTGAACAAGAAGTTTACATCACTCTTACTGCGCGCGTTTTGTGTGGGTTTCCGGCAATGAGTGGAATTACCGAAATAAAAAAATGTATAAATGTGTTTTTTTGTGTGTGTGTTGTTGTCCCAACACACACATAAAAACAGATTTTATAATAAAGCAACTCGCATACAGAAACACTAAAGTTAGAGATTAAAAATGAGATTAACGTGATTAAAAAACATAACGCGCTAAATATGACTGTAATTAATTAATCGCAATTAACGCGATAATTTGACACCCCTAATATTAAATAATAGCATTATCAAGGCAGCTTTTCAATAAACTTGCAGTAAAAAGTAAATTTTTAACTGATGCAAGGTAATTTGGGCCAATTCACCTGGAAGCCTGAGGGCCAAGAAAAATTTGTCTGAGGGCCGCATTTGGCCCACGGGCCATAGTTTGGACATGCCTGTTATAAAAGAAGACGACATGTTTGTGCACAAAATTGCAGAAATTTTTCAGGTAAGATCTTTCTAGCAGCAGAACTGGGGCAAATAAAACAGAGAGAGTAAAATATCGAAATTAAAATAGACACCGAGACTGTTTTACTTGAAATCAACTTTAAATTAAATATTGGAAGCTGAGGTTGAAATCTTTTTTTTTTTTTTTTTTTTTTTTAACACACAAAAAAAAGTTTAAATAACAAGCAGTTTTCCCATTTTATTGTTTTTTTGTTCTTAGTTAAAATTCAAAAGAACAAATTATACACAGATTTAAAGGGCCAATATTATGCTGTTTTCTGATCTATGTTATAATTCTGTTTCCTCATCAAAAACAGACCTGAAGTTGTGTTTTGTTTCATTCACACATATTTGAGTAATCTTTTATTATTATTCTGTCTTCATCCCAAAAGCTCGAACTGCTCCGTTCCACCTTGTGATGTCATGAAGTGGTAGTTTTAAAGTTAACAGCTACTTTTTACTTTTTTTCAGTAGAGATTGGCAATTCCAGGTTTGAAATAATCCAAATGATTCTAGTGAACGTGTATGGCATTAAAAACATAGTGGAGCACTTCCTGAGTTACCACATGACATCACAATGTGGAACAGAGTGTTTTTTGTTTTAGAAAATGTGTGAATAAAACAAAACACAACTTCAGGTATGTTTGTGATGAGAAAACAACATGGATAAGAAAATAGTGTAATATGAGTAGTTTAAATGATTTGAATTTGTTGTTATTGTTTCCTTTTTTCCATTTGTAATTAAGTTTGTCTTTAATATTTTGATCTCTTATCGTTTTAACTCTTGTAGAAGTTGTTCTGAGCAGTGTGTTGTGGCGTATTGTGTTGGAGATATCAGAGTTTCATTGAGGGTTGATCACAAGACGTAAACAAGTGTGCCTCGTGAATAATGCAGAGTTTAGGCTGCTGTCGGGAACATGGCTAATGCTAACACGCAGACCGCTAATGGACCACACCACAACAAGATAACAATGCCAGTAACAAGCACATAGGGACCTACTACACTGTAAAAAAACAAAAAAGAGAAAAAACTAAACATAAACAATTTAAAATGAATGAAGGAAAAATGAGTGAAGTTCAGAAACATTCAATCCAACTATATTTATTCAGCACATTGTATAAATATATATAAAGGGCCAAATAGCCACCATGTTCCAAACAGGTAGTGAGCATACACGCATCAAGAATTTCGGACTTCCGGTCATCGCGCAATGCATACTGGGAAAGATTTTCCGAAAAAGTGAGCATCAAACCGTTTGTTTTCTCAGTGGGATGCGTCTATTGACAAAGCCAATCATTTCAAGTCTTTTGAACCATATTGCTTTTATTTCTGATTCTGGTATTGTCATATTTTAGTTTTGGGATTCGGACATTGTTTATTATGTGGTTGTTGGATCCTAACAGCGGAAAACGGCTCAAGAAATTTGTTTGCGAACTCCATAAATGCAAAAATGAATCAGATGTGTGTGACTTCAAACCTCTGTTCAAACTGTTTCCCTTCAGAACGGAATTGAAAAATAGTGAAAAGTGAAGGTGATGGGCAGTATCGATCCATGCGAAGGATGAAAAAGGTAATGTTTGACTGCCTAAAATCATCCCGAGTTTGCAGTGAACATTTTGTATGTGGAGCGCGATCAAAGCGGGATCCCGTTTGTTGAGAGAAGTGCAGAAGACAAACAGGCTGAGCTGCACTTTCTTGTTCTTGTAATTTTACAGCAACATCACGTCTTGGTCTCTTTGCAGTGGAAGTTGTTTCTTGGTGAACAACTGGTGCTTTTTGCTTTGGCGTTGACTTCGTAACCAAGGCTGAGTGAGGGATTGGGATTTTGCTTTGATGGTGCTCCACATACAACATTTTCGCTGCAAACTTGTGGATCCTTCCTGTGGATCAATCCAAACTCGGGATGATTTTAGGCAGTCAAAGATTACCTTTTTCATCCTTCTCATGGATCAATACTGCCCATCGCCTTCACTTTTCACTATTTTTCAATTCCGTTCTGAAGGAAAACAGTTTGAACGGAGGTTTGCAGTCACACACATCAGATTCACTTTTGCATTTATGGAATTCGCAAACAAATTTCTCGAGCTGTTTTCTGCTATTAGAACATCCAACAACCACACAATTACTATGTCCAAATCCCAAAACTAAAATATGACAATATCAGAACCAGAAACAAAAGTGATATGGTTCAAAAGGACTTGAAAAGATCGGCTTTGTCAATAGACACATCCCACTGGGAAAACAAACATGGCGGTTTGATGCTCACTTTTTCAGAAAATCCTTCCCAGCATGCATTGCGCGATGACCAGAAGTCCGAGATTCTTGATGCGTGTATTGGCGCGATTTGGCTCCATCAACTTTGGCTCCAATTCACTTTTTACTGAAAAATGGTGGCCCCTTCTTTCTGTATCTTCTGCAGTCAGACTCATCATTTTTAGGGCTGGATATCATTAAAAAGTTGCCGATATGATACATACCTCAATAGGCCACGATACAATATGTTTTTCGATACAGTGAGCCTTCGATTCAATACAATTTGATACAATATATTTCAAATGGATTTAATATGGTTCTGTAAAAAAATAAAGGCTAAATCATGGCTGTGATACTAAAAGTCTTTATTAATGGCAAGCCACATTTATTTGAATAGCACAAATCGTACACAAAGTAATTCAAAGTGCTTTACAGAACAAGAAATACATTAAAATCACAATAGAACAAATCAAAACATAAATAATCATCATAAAATTAAAAAGAGAGAGAGACATTAATTACATAAATTAGAGAGAAGAGTGTGGATTGAAAACCTTTCAGTCATATTAATCCACTAAGTTTGTACAAAGTTAATATGAAAAGTGCTCATTTTACTCAAAACAGTGAAAATGTCAACACAAATGTAGCTCTTATACAAAATAATTTTGCAAAATATACCTAAAAATACTCTTGGCAATATATCAATACAGCAGCCCACGATATCGACACTGTGTCATCAAATTAAACGATATGATATATCGATATTTTAATATTTGTGCACACTCCTAGTCATTGTGGTCTTAAAATGTGAAATTTATGTGATTCTGGGTTTGGTTTTGAGTTAATCTGTCCCTAAATTAAGATATGGATATTAATAACAGACCAATAAGATGCACTCTTTCTCCGAGTGTACATAGCAACCACTTTGATTGACAGCGTTGCTAAGGAAAAGGGTGTTCACTTCAACATCTTTGCTCCTGATTGGCTCTTTAGTTGGTTTAACAATCAAAGCAATAAATGAGTTAAGAGACAGAATAAGTATATACTGTAAATCTAATGTTGTCTGTTTAAACATTAACTTAACTGGCTCCAAAATGTACACATTTCTCCTTTCTTACAAATGTTGAAAATGTTTGCTTAAAAAATTCAGTTGGAAATCATTTGGCTTGAACTCTAAACAATACATTTAAATTGTAAATTAGTGGGCTAAACATAAACAAAACCTGGTCTAAATCTGGATTAAACCTGTATTAAACATGTACTAAACCTGGACTAAACCTGGACCAAACCTGAATTAAACCTGAAGTAAATCTTGACTAAACCTGAACTAAGATTGGAACTAAACCTAGACTAAAGCTGGACTAAAGCTGAACTGAAACTGGACTTAACCTGAACTAAACCTGACCTCAGCATGGGCTAAACCTGGACTAAATATGAACTAAACTTGGACTAAATCTGGGCTAAACCTGAACTAAGCATGGAAAACTAAACTTACGAATCACCATGGAGACTTGAAAGCCAAATTACAGGTTAGATTTGTGGAGAGGCAGACCCCAGTCACAATAAGAATGAATGTTTTTTTATATATATATATATATTTTTTTGAGCAATAAATAACACCTAGTTGAATAAATGTAAAAGAGATTAACTTAATAGTTTACTGTGAACAATTTAAACCGAAGCATTTACATTTCCAAAATGTTTGCTTGAAAAGTCCAACTGGAAATCATTTGGCTTGAAATATAAACAATACATTTAAATTTTAAGTTAGTATTTCATAATAACATTCAGAACAATACATTCAGAACTCCAACATTTGAACTGGTGTATATATATATTTTTACAGTACAGTTGGCCAGGTACCTCAGGCTCGCACTAGCGCTCCCATATGGCTCTTTAAGTGTCGATGGCGATGAATGATTCATACAGAGTTTTTTGGCATTGAGTGTCTGTTTTCACCAGATACAATACTTCACTTTCACTCCACTTTTCCTGTGCAAAGTTTGGGGCTAAAAACGAAATGTGGTTTGTGACGAAAGAAGGAAGTCACAAAGAACTACACAAGTGTCTACTGTTTTGATATGATAACATTGAAATAACTGAAATAGTGTGCAGTTTTTAAGCTGTAAAATGTGACTGAAAAGACTGATAAACATTCCGAAACAGAAAATACATACATTAGGACTACTTACTCTTACTCTACTTACTCAAATATACAAATATATATATTTTTTGTAGTGACATTGCTCTGTCTCTGTCAGCTTTGTCTTTACAGTTGCTGGGTTTCAGATGACATCACAACATTCTACAGACCAGTGTTGTTTAATACAGATGGGGGCAGCTAAATTGTTCAAATGCAGATTTTTGTTGCCATACAGTGAGTACTTGGGTCTAGACAATGATGAAGAAAAGATCAGGTACAACATTTGCAAATTTACCTTTCCGATATTTCATGGCAAAGTTTCTCATTAAACATTGTACATTCTCAGTGAAGGCATCAAAACTATTCATGGACACATATACAACGTAGTAAACACAAACGAAATGATACATTTCCTTTCCTTTGTCCCTGGTTTGCACTTTTGGCATTTCTTGACCCTGACAACAATGGCTGTGAAGTGAAAACCATTTCAGGAGACTTCATCATGAAGCTCACTGAGAAAAGGTCAAGGATTTGCTCCACGTTTTACTAAGCAAAGGGTGAATACTGTCAGGATTTAAATACAAAATATGTTTGCTACATCATTCCATATAACTTGCTTCATATATTTAATGGCTTTTTTATGTACAGTACTGGTCAAAAGTTTTAGAACACGCTATTTTTTCCAGTTATTTATTGCAATTCAAGCTGTGCAAGTCCAATGAAGAGCTTGAAACGGCACAAAGGTAAGAACTGAATAGCCAGAGGTTAAAAAAAAAAAAAAAAAAAAGATAATGACCCAAAACATAAGTACAAGCTCTGCCAAAACTACCTCAGGAAAAAAGAAGAAGATGGTAAAACTTGAAAAGATGGAGTGGCCAGCACAGTCTGCAGACTTAAACCCCATCGAGCTGATTTAAAGATGAATTGGACGGAAGAGTGAAAGTCAAGCAACCTACAAGTGCCACACATTTATGGGAACTTCTGCGACAGACTTGGGAAGAACTTTCTGAAGAATATATGATTTCTATTGTAAAAAGAATGAGCCACAAGTGTGTTCAGCTGTTATATCTGCCAAAGGTGGACACTTTCATAAATCTAAAGTTTAGAATATGTTTTGGTCTATAAATTGATTCCATGATTTCGTTTTTAACTCAAATTGCGTATTTGTTGTATGCTTTCATGTCAGAGTGCAATGACACAATAAGTTGAATCATTTTCAGTAAAAAACAGGAAAAAGTGTGGGGTTCTAAAACTTTTGACAAGTGGTGTAGATAGATACATGCTCAACACAGCCGCACACCTCCTTCACCCCTCCGTCACCATCCATCACTCGCTTTGTTCTAAACTATTCTAGGCAAATAAACACGTTGTAAATATGGACAGTTGTTTTTGATGCAAATCTTTTCAGTGACAAGAACAAAATATCCGTCCATCTAGGGGACATCCTGCAGCGGGCAACACAACAGCTCCTGTAGTGAGGGGGATGTATAGTGCACACTGTAAAACAAATACATGAGCTACAATTCAATTTAGGATATTTTCTTATTTGATGTAGTAGTAAAAAAAAACAAAAAACACATTAACGAACATTTAAGCTTAATGGGAATAGTTTTGATGACAAATCTTGCTATGCTGTTGATACTTTGCAGTGACATTACGCTGGGGGTGTTCTACACATGTCTGTATTTGATGGAATGTTCAGCAGTTACCATAGCGACACAGTCCACACATTACAAACACTGTCATTTTTTTTTTAAATAGTCTGAAAACTACAATAAATAGAAAAATACAAAAAGGATTTACAGCAGCACATTTTCATGAGCATGAGATCAGTACCAGCGTTCATGGTCCTGTGTGACAGACTTGATAAACATGACAAACCAGGTCACCTGTTGCAGTCCCAGCTCTGTCAGTTCAATTCCTTGTGATCAACTTGTGTTAAAATAAAGTCTAAGGCCCCATCCACACTAGTACGTATTCGAGTCATGTTCGTTGCAGTTGCAGTGTTCTTCCACACTGATCTGATTGAAAACGACTCTAGAGACGGAACGATCTGGTGCCGCCAGCTCCCACAAATTCATCTGAGTACCTAAAAACACTGATACGATGATGTAGAACTATGCGCCGCAAAGTAATTCACCGCCAAAACATTAAGATGCTAGAATATATGTTCATTCATATATACGGTCTATGTGTGTGACCTGCAGACGTATAATCTCTGAAAAGTTTAACATGAACCATCTCCAACGTGATAGAAACACAGAACAGACTCACCATCAGCAGAACACCCCTCTGTCACAGAAACAACACATATAATCCACTGAGTCAAGTCCTTTTCTCCGACAGAAGCTGAACCACATCAGCGCACAATAGCGAGCTGAGAGCTTAGTTTATGCAAATTAGCCATGCAGTTTTAAGTTTAGTTTCTGTAAAACGTAAACAAATATACTCAAAGCTGTGTGGATAGGGAAGGATTGTGAACACAGAAACGATGTGTCTGGATGTAGATTGTTTCTGATATGGTGATACGATGATACGCGTATTCATTTCAGTGTAAACATAGTTTAAGACAAATCAATTCTTTATGATCAGATCGTGTTAAAATAAAGTCTAATAAAGCCCCAGACCGAGCGGAGCCTCCAGTTAGCATCACATCCCCGGGGAATGTTGATGACAAAGTATCAGCTGCATTAATATTCCCGTTAACGCTCGTAGGTTGTTGTTTTTTTTTACAGTGTGGGAAGAGTCCGGTGTATTGGCCGGAGCCTGGGGGGAGGGAGGGGGAGGGAGGGGCCGCGCACCGTGTGACCAGACTGCACTTCCTTCCTGGTCGGCCTGAGAAGCAGGAAGTAGCTCTACATTATTGGGACTAACAGGAAATGCAGAGGTCTTCAGGAGGGCGGGGCTACTGTGTGCGCCTCTCATGTGCTGCTTTGTACAGTGTGATATTCTAACACAGACTTCTAAGAAAAAGGTGGAAGGGCTAAAGGAAAAGAAGTCAAAAGGCCTGGAGTGGATTTGAATTCTTTGCTATTGCAACTGGAATGTTGTGATAGCTGTTGAATATTTAAGGTCCTGTATTACCTGGAGTTGAGTTTTGTTTCATTCACACATGTTTGAGGAACCTGGTTTATTAGGCAAATTTCAAAATGCTCTCATGTACTTTGTGATGTCATGAAGTGGTAGTTTTCAAGTGAACAGCTACCTTTTACCTTTAGTTTAACAGAGATTGGTGATTCCAGTGCAGAAATTGTCCAAATGTTGGCTCGTTTATATGAAAAGTCATGAATAATAAATTGTTGTATTGAAACTTCGTAACTACTGGTTTAGTCCTGGTTTAGACCTGCATGTATAAAAACCCAAAAGCCCTACATTTACACCTGGGTTAGTCCTGGTTTAGACCTGCTTTAGACCTGGTTTAGTCCTGGTTTAGTACTGCATTTATAAAACCAGAGAAGTCCTATATTTACAACTGGTTTAGACCTGGTTTAGACCTGGTTTAGTGCTGGTTTAGACCTGGTTTAGACCTGCATTAGACCTGGTTTAGACCTGGTTTAGACCTGGTTTGGTCCTGATTTAGACCTGAGTTAGACAGGGTTTAGTCCTGGTTTAGTCCTGTTTTAGTCCTGGTTTAGACATGGTTTAGACCAGCTTTAGACCTGGTTTAGTCCTGGTTTGGTCTTGCATGTAGAAAACCAGATAAATCTTACATTTACACAAGGGTTAGTCCTGGTTTAGTACCCTCTATTTTACATGTATAAAACCTGAGTAGTCCAACATTTAGTCCAGGTTTAGTCCTGGTTTAGATCTACTTCAGACCTGGTTTAGTACTGGTTTAGTCCTGGCTTAGTCCTGCTTTAGTCCTGCTTTAGTCCTGGTTTAGTCCAGGTTTAGTCCTGGTTTAGATCTACTTCAGACCTCCTTTAGTCCTGCTTTAGTCCTGCTTTAGTCCTGGTTTAGTCCTGGTTCAGTCCTGGTTCAGTCCTGTATAAAACCTGGGCAGTATTCAGACCTGATGTGGTGTATTTTCACAGGCCCCGCCCCTCTCCTCCAAATAAGCAGCACTTGTTCAAACAGAGTGCAGGTGGTGGACCAGAGCCGGCCCCCGCGCCTCTGCCGGACCCGGAGCTCCAGGTTGCCTTGGGAACCCGCTCCTGTCATTACCCCTGCTCCCCCCCACCCCTCCTCCTGCCCCCCCCATCCTCTTTAAATGGGGTCCTGCCAATCCCCCATCCCCCCTCCACATATACGCACAGTACACAATACATACATGCATTTGGACCGAAGACAAACCATCCAGATCTGTCACAAGGACCTGTTCATTTCACGTTTCAGCCAGAGGGGCAAAAAATAATCATCGCAAACTGTTCACCATATTTAAAATTGTATTACATATATTGAATAAGTATAATTAACATAATGTAATAACCATCAAGGCACTAAACCCTAGGGACATGTCATTCTAATGAGCATTGCATGTTGGGAGAATTTCAGCCTGTGCGAAGCTTTACATCCAAACACGTTCTGCAATAGTTTCTGCAATAAGGCTAAATCTGAATAGATTAATCGGAATAATCAGTAACAAATTGTCTTTTTAAATAATTGTTGACCATTTTAGAACCTTTAATTATTATCAACAGATTAAAAATGTCATTGTGCCACAGAAATAATGAAGACTACTGTGCATTATATGATTGTTTTGTCATTTTTTTGTATCTAAATTTTTGCCCCCAAAATTTCCAAATAGAATATGCATTACTCCTTTTTATGGAACTGATTTGAAAAATGACTTAACTGGCTTGAAGGTGTAGTGAAAATGCTTAAAGATGGGATATTTTACTTTTACGTTACATAGGTTATTAACTACTGTTTTGAAAATGCTATATTTGGCAAAAACTATGTCTTTTTGCTTTCATTTTTGATGCTCTGAGTCTCTCTGTGTTTAGTCCCTCCCCCTTGAGAGCACCGTCACATCACAATCATCATGCATCTCACTAATTGTACTGCACATTGCATCAGGTTTGTGAAGTTGTAGTGTGTTGTATCATGTTTTTGTATATTTATGGAGAATTGTCGTGTGTGAGCATGGGTGACGTTAGCCTGATTCATGCCTCGCAGCATTAGGATTTCTTTGCTCGACGGTAGACGGGTACTTTTATTTAACTAGTTGCTTCTATTTGGTCGTGATGTATGTAATGCGACAAATCCAGTAGGAAGAAGAGCAATAACATCTTTCCCCTTGATAAAATTCACCAAACATTCTCTTTATTCCGGCTTTAAATCCTCGATCTCAGGAATCGTTGCCAACACAGAATGTATGGCTTCGTCTACATCCATCTCGACCGCTTTGTTTACTGTTGTGCTGTACCACAAAAGGGACCCAGACAGGCGCTTGAGTTTAACGTCATGGCTTCACAGCTCTGTTTGGCTGGTGTGCAGTCTACAACTTCCAGGGTTCTTGCAAACCGTCTAGTGTATTCTGATTCCTGACCTACAAGAAAGGAGAGAAATGAAATTGAGCGGAGGCACTAGGTGTCACCAGCCTGACTAGGGTGACGTAGGCTTGTGGGCGAAGCATCGGACAAAATCTTACAGCTAACCGTTAGGAGGGCCTGGGAGAGATCGCTAAATTACTCAAACATGGATAGATGACCTGTAAAACCTCTTCAGGAATGTTTTTGATGAGGGAAAGTTATAACATGGTAGAAAAATCAATAGGGTTTGGCATTATAAGTACTTTTTACTTCAGCCTAATCCAGGCATGTCCAAACTATGGTCCGGGGGCCAAATGCAGCCCTCAGACAAATTTTTCTTGGCCCTCAGACTTCCAGGTGAATTGGCCCAAATTACGTTGCATCAATTGAAATATATTTTTTTACTGCAAGTTTTTGGAAAATCTACCTTGATAAAGTGAATATTTAATATTTAGTGTGTGGTTTTAAGGATCTTAGCATGAATAAAGTCTGATGACTCATGCTAACGTGTTAAACATGCACAGATTTCAATTATTCCCTGTATCGAGCACCAGTCTACAGCCCTCGATCAGCCCTCTGCTTCATCTGTGTTTAGAGATGTGGCCCTTGGTGAAAAAAGTTTGGACACCCTTGGCCTAAACCCTTTCCATCATGAGGTTGTAGTCTAGGTTTAGTTTTGTTTTGTAATGCTACAAAATGACCGAATAAACTACTACTACTACTACTACTACTACTACTACTACTACTACTACTATTTCTATAACCATATTGTCAATGGATAAAAAGATGCCCCTACCTCATTTTGAACTTGGAGCTTGCAAACCATTCATTTCAATTTACAAATTAGTTTCATTCAGTTTTTAGTTTTGATGTATTCTTTACCCTGTTTCTGTGGTGGGGGCTTTGATATCACTCTCCATATATTGTATTTTGGATCAGCTCTCTGTTGTATCTGTGCTCTTCATGTGAATCAAAGGCCCTTGAACTCCCTCTAACCCAAAGCTCAAAATGCTCTGTTCCACCTTGTGATGTCATGTAGTGGTAGTTTTCAAGTTCACAGTTACCTTTTGCCTTTTGTTCAGCAGAGATCTAGAAACTGCAGCGCTGAAATTATCCAAAAGATTCTAGAAAACGTGTAATGAAGGAGTGTTTTCAGTTTGAGAGAAGAACTCCTAAAGCCTAAATATGCAGGATTTGTGTGTTAAATATGCGTGAATGAAACACAACACAACACAACACAACTCCAGATATGTTTTTGATGAGAAAAAACATTATAACATCAGAAAAAGAGAATAATATGGGACATTTTAAAAGCCTGTGTACCCATTGCTTTCCCATGTGTTTGAGCAGAATGTGTCTTGCCCCAGTACAGATATATTATTTATCTAATTATAAAGCATTTTATTATCAGAGAATCAGGAAGTGCACATTAGCATGCTAGTTGTTGTGTCAGTAAAACTCAGCTCTAATATCTGAAAGTTGTTAAAAGTGCTTTTAAACTTCATCGTGGTGAATAATTCAGATGCTCAGAATGCATAAGTTAATCGAAAACACAACAAAAAAAGTGACTAATTGTTGACTTTGAATGTTAATATTTTATCTGTTAACTTTTTTTCCTTTAAATTTTTCATCCAATAAGAAGATTCAACAACGTTTTTTTTTTTTTTTTGCTTTGATTCAACTTAAAACCCATCAGACAGAAAACAATATGACACATTTATTATAAGTTTTATATATTATCATTTGCATTTTATAGCTGTAGTTTCAGTATTTCTGGCCATAGCTTTACCAAGTTTCTCTTATAGAATGATTAGAAGAGCAGAGCTGTACACATGATATGAATGAACTGTTCTAAATGTTATGCACTTTTAGCTCATTTGAAATATCCTAAAAGCCCTGTTCAGTCTGGGGGTGGAAATGAGCATCTCTCACTAGAACACTTGAATCAATGCATATGGGTCATCCAGTGTAATTGCTATGTCCATTTTAAATAAGCAAAGAGAAAAAAAAGCCCACCATTTACATCTGGTTTAGTCCTGGTTTAGTCCTGCATGTATAAAACCCCAAAAGCACATTTACACCTGGGTTAGTCCTGGTTTAGACCTGATGTGGACCGGGTTTAGTCCTGCATGGATAAAAACCCTAAAAGCCCTACATTTACACCTGGGTTAGTTCTGGTTTAGACCTGGGCTAGACCTGATTTAGACTTGGTTTAAATCTGGTTTAGACTTTGTTTAGACCTGGTTTAGTCCTGCATGTATAAGACCCCAAAAGCCCTACATTTACACCTGGGTTACTTCTGGTTTAGGTCTGGTTTAGACCTGGTTTAGTCCTGGTTTAGACCTGGTTTAGGTCTGGTTTAGACCTGGTTTAGACCTGGTTTAGACCTGGCTTGGACCGGGTTTAGTCCTGCATGGATAAAAATCCTAAACCTAAAAGCCCTACATTTACACCTGGGTTAGTCCTGGTTTAGACCTGGGCTAGACCTGATTTAGACTTGGTTTAGATCTGGTTTAGACCTTTTTTAGACCTGGTTTAATCCTGCTTGTATAAGACCCCAAAAGCCCTACACTTACACTTGGGTTAGTTCTGGTTTAGACCTGGTTTAGACCTGGTTTAGACCTGGTTTAGACCTGGTTTAGATCTGGTTTAGATCTGGTTTAGATCTGGTTTAGACCTGGTTTAGACCTGGTTTAGACCTGGTTTAGACCTGGTTTAGACCTGGTTTAGATCTGGTTTAGATCTGGTTTAGACCTGGTTTAGACCTGGTTTAGACCTGCATGTATAAAACCCCAAATGCCCTACATTTACCCCTGGGTTAGTCCTGGATTAGTCCTGTTTTAGTCGGAAAAAACAAAACAAAACAAAAAAGCTTAATGTAAATTTACAAATTGTAACAAAAAGAAATTAACATTAAACCAGTTGAAAATATACCTATCAAAGTAACCAAATGCCATAACTTATCAAAACTACTTGGAAAAATAATAATGCAAAAATAAATGAGACTATAAAACCAATATTCTGAATGAGTCATTTCAACTAATACAAACAAAGAGAGTATTTTTGCAGTGTAGTGGAGGATGTGTCCATCAATATGGCCATAAATAAACTTCTAACTTTCACATTGTAAATCTCCAAATTTTTCAAACTAATCAGTTTTAATTTCCGATCCATTCATTAAACATGGACATAAGGAAAGTCTGTGTTTGTGTTTTGATATTAAATTCCATGTTCCACTTTAGTCATGTATTCTTTCCTATATCGCCTTAAAACATCAGGATGCTGACGCTGCACTATCAGTTATTTTAAGTTCAGATTAATACTGTTTAGTCTACAGCAGGATCAGAAAGAGTCTAATGTGAGAATATGAAATGAACGAAAAAGGAAGGAGCTGTGAATGCAAGAGTTCTACTGCCTCCTAGTGGTCATGAGTGGAAAAGCATGGCGTATTGCAGAAGGAGAATCTCTTGTTTTCTAGGCAGCAATAAACAACTTTTTGTGATATTTAAGTACTGGCAAACTGTCACTCAAAGTTAGAGCTATATTACTGTGCACCTGTTCCACCTTGTGACATCACTAGGTGCTCCACTGTGTTTTTAAACTCTATACACCTTCACTAGAATCATTTGGATAATTTCAGCCCTGGAATTGCCAATTTCTACTGAACTAAATTTGGCGGATAACTTGAAAACTACCACTTCGTGACATCACAAGGTGGAACGGAGCATTTTGAGGTTTGGAGATGAAGACAGACTAATAATAAAGAGTTAATCAAACACAACTCCAGGTATGTTTTGAGGATTTCACCTTCATCCAGGTCCAGTCAGATGGGGTCATGAGAATGTTCCCTGTTTACTCTCCTCTGTTTCCTCATCTCTCTCTCTCCTCCATCTTCCCTCGCCTTTACTCTTTTCTTCCTTTCAGTTATCATTTATTCTCTCTTCCTTTCTCTCTCTCTAACCCCTTCTCATCCCCTGTTCATACCACACTCTCTTCTTTCCCACACTCATTCTTGTTCCTCTCTCTCTCTCCCCTCTTTCTCTTGTTTTACTCTCCCTCCCCTTACTTCCTTCTCTCTCTACCCCTCTCTCTCCCATTCCTTTACCCCCCTCACCCCCTCCCACACTCTCTCTCTCTACCTCATCCTCCCCCTTTACTTCCTCCTCTCACGAGACGATGTAATGCGCCTGGCTTCCCTTGTTCCCATGGGCAAGGCGAGGCAGGGCAGGGTTGTTGGTGCCAAACACCCGGGGTCTATCAGGAAACTGCAGTCTGCTCCACAGCTCAAGGACACAACTCAATGACTTTTGAATGAGCTGCCTCCTACAATCATTCATTATGTGCGCTACAACGTCAAGACTGACATTTCTTCACGTGGTTTCAATATTAAAAGGGCAGAATTGAGTTAAACGTGAATTGAAAGCTTAAATTGCCTATCTTGTGAGCTGTTACGCATGTTATAGTGCTCTTGATTCCTCAAAAACATACCTTGTGTTTTGTTTCATTCACACATGTCTGATGTGTTATTATTAGTTTGTCCACATCTCTAAAGCTCAAAATGCTCTGGTCCACCTTGTGATGTCATGAAGCAGTAGATTTGAAGTTGACAGCTGACTTTTATCTTTTGTTTAAACATACAAAGATCTGGAAGAGACGCCACAATCAGCAAGAATATTTGGGCTTCTACAACCTTTCACCTTCAGTTTGTGGTCTACTGGGTAAGACTATCAACTGTTTATATAAATACTTCTATATAGTTTATATTATACTTCTCTATACAGTCTATGGGTAAGACTAGGGTGACCAAATGTTCAAAATCAAAAACTGGGACACCCCGGTTTTTTGGTGGTTGGTAATAATAAAATTGTGAAAAAAGCGAATAATTTAGGAAAATTGTCATACTCGTTCCATTCCTGACTGAATGTGAGTCAGTATAGTCACATTTTCTTTATGTTTTGGTGATTTTTTAGCCAGGCTGGTGCTACCTAGTGTCTCCACTCCATTTCATTTCGCTCCAGTGACTAGGTCAGGAATTGGAATACACTAGACGGTTCACAAAAACCCCAAAAGTGCGAGTTCGGGCACCAGCCAATCAGGGAAGAGCCATACATTCTGTGTTGGCAACGATTCCTGAGATCAAGGATTTAAAGCTGGAACAAAGAGAATGTTTGGTGAATTTTATCAAGGGGAAAGACGTTATTACCTTGAGAAAAGCTTAATTTACCAGTTCTCCCCGTTAGCAGCACATTACATACGTCACGACCAAATAGCAGCGATAAATGAAAAAGTACTCACCTACCGTCAAGCAAACGAATCCTAACACTGTGAGGTCAGACGGTTTCTACGAAGTGAAACCAGCTGATGAATCAGGCTAGTGATTTTTAATAGAGATAGGAAATTGCATGGATGAAATTATCCAAATGATTTTGGGAGTTTAAAAACACAGGGGAGCACTTCCTGTACCACATGACATCACAAGGTGGAAGAGTGTTTTCAGCTTGAGAAAAGAACTCTAAATCTGCAGGGTTTGTGTGTTAAACATGTGTGAAAGAAACAAAACACAACTCCAGGTCTGTTTTTGATCAGGAAACACCACTAACATTAACACAGATAGAAAATAATGTATTATGGTTTATTTAAAAATGTATTTGAGTATAAATGTAATTGAGTAAATTTACTAGCCACCTGTAATTCAGTCCATACATCAGCAGTAAAAAATACCATAAATAACACAAATGAAGCTATAGGACAACAGTAACTTTTATTTATATAGTTATTGACTTTTTTAATAAGGTGAAAGAGTAGTACAGTAGTAGTACTATGCAGTAATAGTAGTGTGCAGTAACGTTCTTCACCACTTGATGGAGCTGTTGTTAGATGAATACCTCCTCCGTATCGTGACTGTGGCACTGATTTGAATTCAAACTGAGCCAAATCTCCTTCTCCAGGGAGAGTACACATCTACTATAGAAGTACCTGTGTGGTACTTTTCACAACTATTACTTCGATTGGAGAGGGGCCAGTGTCCACAGGGAGTTTTCTGTTTTTGCCAACACTAAGCAAAATCTGACTTTTACTAAAATACTTAAAGATGCAGCGTGTAACTTTTCTGGAAGAGGGTTTGCCACTTGTTTGTCTCCACGAAGATATTTACTGATTTGCCCGGAACTTTCCACAGGACGGAATGAAACTTATCTATCTCATATGCAGGCGATACCATCAGGCCAAGTTATTACAAATAAGATAAGTAAACATTAAAAAACAAACTTAAAAGAAATCTGTGCATCATTTGTTCATTTGTTTTTCAAAATAAAACTAAAAATAAGAATAAGAAAAAAAAAACAAAAAAAAAAAAACAATATTCTTCAATATTTGTCTCCAAAATAAAAAAAAAATAAATAAAAAAATGCCCCAGTCTGGTCCTGGTCTCAGACCTGGTCTCAGTCCTGGTCTCAGTCCTGGTCTGGTCCCGTATTAGTCCCGGTCTGGTCCTAGTCTCAGTCTCCGTCTGGTCCTGGTCTCAGTCCCGGTCTCAATCCCGGTCTGGTCCCAGTCTCAGTCCAGGTGTCAGTTCTGGTCCCGGTCTCAGTCCTGGTCTCAGTCCTGGTCTCAGTCCCGGTCTGGTCCCAGTCTCAGTCCTGGTCTCAGTCTCGGTCTGGTCCTGGTCTCAGTCCCGGTCTCAGTCGCGGTCTGGTCCCAGTCTCAGTCCCGGTGTCAGTCCTGATCTCAGTTCTGGTCTGGTCCCGGTCTAAGTCCCGGTCTCAGCCTCAGTCCTGATCACCCGACAGTGTACATGGGTGCACCTTCAGGTTCATCTCAACACTCAGACCTGTTTTAGTTCTGTTTTAGTCCTGGTTCAGTCCGTATGCGGTGCTAAAATCCTGCATCGCAGTTTAAGTCACGGAAACAGGAAACAGCTCTTATCTGTTTTTTCCATTATTCATTTAAACACAAAATTGAAAACTGAAAAAGCAAATCGTTATCCATTTTTTTCACTTGGTTTTAGAGACGAATAATGAAGAAAATGGTTGTTTTTTTCATTTTCTTATTTTTGATTTTATTTAGAAAAATGAATGAACAAATGATACACGGATTAATACAGAGTAATAACATAGAACTACTACAGTAATAATGTACTATACATATAGCAGCTCTTTAGAAAGGACTGCAGACTTTGAACGAGGGGTCAAATGCAGAGAGCGTATTGTTTCCCACTGAGAACAATAAATTCCGTATTACCACAATTGAGTCTTCCATCTTTGTCCAGTCCTTATCGATGTAAATATGACAGTGAAACATAATGTGCAGAGCTAACAGGGAAACCATGCCTCATTAGAACAGATGCGCTTTAGTATGGGCTGTATTAAGTGCGTATTGATCCTCGCATGGCAGCGCGTCTGAATTGATCGAGGAGAGAGGGGGATTGTGGGTAATATTCTGGTCCAGAGGTGTCGGGCTAAAGGTCGTGCTGGCTCCCTCTGCGCTCTATAGCTGCGCAAGTTTCTGCTATTGACAGTATTGTATATGGAAAATCATTCACAAGAAATGTCTGAAAATAACTGGGTTCAAATATGTGAATACGTGTTTTGATGATTTTTGTGCATTTTTAAACTTTCTGACATGACAAAAATATGGTCTCAAAGTCAGTCAAGATTAAAGGTGCAGTATGTAACTTTCCTGGTTGTCTCCATGAAGATGTTCTAGCTTTTCTTGGAGACGCCACCAGGCCATGTCAAATTATGCATTAATTAATATTTATTGTAAATCCTTACATATGGTTTTATTTTTATAATTTTTTTGTAATACACCTGTTGTTTGTGGATTTTCAACACTAATTTGGAAGGTTTTGTCCCCCTAATATGTTATTAGTAGGAGTGTAACGATATCCAAGTCTCACGATACAATATCGTCACAGTATGAACCTCACAGTACGATATTTACTGCGATATCGTGGGAAAGCTCACGATATGGTGGGGAGGCTCACCATATTATGATATTATCCATAATAACAAGACTGACATTATAAAATGCTTTGACTAGTATTTGTACAACATTTATTGTTACATTCATATCAGTGACATTCTGAACAGCTTGAAAAGCCTTTGAAGTTGAAGTGCAAAATTCTGTTGTGAGGCAGCGCTGTTGTAAATGCTTCACATACAGTTTTTTGTTGCGACTTTCTGAACACAGTCTTGAAAATGTTCGGCGTGTCGGCTTATCAAGTGACTTCTCATGTTGTAGTATTTCCCGGGGTGAACCGCATGGTGCACTGTCAGTATCTGCACACTGTCTGTTGTTTATCCGTCACCTTTTCTCCTTTCTCGTTTCGTGTCATGACAAACCCTAAATGCTTCTAGATGCTGGTGTGTTCACAACGGGTGCACTGGCCGATGACATGGCCGCAAAGGATTCTGGTCCATGTAGTATACTGTGCTATGCGCCACAGGAGCGGACTGAAAATTCTTATTTTTGCCTGAACACACACAGTTTAACACCATGACAAGACTGATATTGTGGCAATTTTAATGTGATGATATGGTGATATTGCCAATATCGTTACACGCTTAGTTATTAGGAGCAGCACCCAGGGTCCCATCTCTGGATCTTGGGCTAATCTTGGTCAGGACCACCTTAAAGGTCATATATTACACAAAACTGACTCTTGTGAACTTTTAGCCATGTTAAAATGCTGTAACCTTCTTAAAAACACACACTGAGTTGTGTTTTGTTTCATTCACATGTTTGAGTAATCTTTTATGATTAGTCTGTCTGCATCTCCAAAGCTCAAAATGCTCTGTTCTGTGATTGGCAATCAAATAAAAACACAGTGGAGCTATTCATGTATCACAACATGACATCACAAGGTGGAAGTGTTTTTTCTTTTGAGAAAAGAACTGTGCATGATTTGTCTGTCAAATGAAACATGTGAATGAAACAAAACACAACTCCAGGTATGTCTGTGATGAGAAATACACAGATCTCAAAATGTCATAATATAAACCCTTTAACTGAAAGATTTGACCTTTACATTTATGTTGTTGGAATAAATAAGACCACCCAAAGGAAACCCACCCATACACAGGGAGAACAAACAAACTCAACACTTTTGACCCAGGAAATGAACCCAGTACCTCCTTGCTCCAAGGTGAAAGCACTAACCACCCTGTATACAACTGTAATGCCCTGAGAAATATCTTGAGCAGTTCTTTTTCCAGTTCATGGTATTTAAATGGTGTTTATTAGTTAGAATTGATTTGATTTGAGTGGAATAAATGCTTGGCTGGGCACAATCGTTATACAGTTAGTGGATTTGTTGTGGTACGTTTTGGTTTGCCTGATTAGAATAAAACACAGACTTGTTTCTCCGCTTCATT
>NW_026571036.1:32282447-32354947 GCF_026225935.1 Boleophthalmus pectinirostris | reverse complement strand
ATCCAGTAAAATCAAATAAAAACAAAAAACATAAAATCATAAAATAGCAGTAAATAAGTAAAACAGATCAAATAAATAGAATAAATAAAAGAGATAAAAGACACAGAGGATCACACAACTCACACAGTGTTAAAAGCCAGAGAATAAAAGTGGGTTTTAAGACGAGACTTAAAACAGGGCCACAGGAGAGAAGGCCTGGACCCTCCTGGTTTTACGTCTCATTTTAGGCACCACAAGTTGGAGCTGGCCCTCGGACCTCAGAGGAGTGAATGTGGATGAGGTCCGAGACATACTGTGGACTAAGGGAGTGTGACATCACCCATAGTGTTCGGTTCAAGTCAAATGAAGCTCACAGGGCTAGCAGTTCTAGGAGCGAATTTGGTGCCATGTTCCGTATGAGGAATAGGAATTTATTTACAGACAAAATAAAAACACCAGGATCATGTAGAGTGGGTTAATACAAACATTTTAAGACCAATGATGATGCTCACTGCAGCAGTTACAGAAAGAGGAGTGAGGTAAAGTTGGATTGGAGCTGGAGTCGGTGGAGCCGGAAGTGCCCCCATGAACACTTCTTATTTGCAGATTAGCTATGTCCATTTATATAGAGTCTATGTCTGTAACCCACACATTTCAGGTCAAATCAACCATAAAATAAAAACAAAAAACCCAAAAGTTCACAAAAAATGTATAGGGCTTTTATGTTAAAACTGCCTGGACTTTTTTAGTGAGATATGTTTCAGCTTTGACATGGGAATTGTTAAAACCCAACAAATCCTCAATATGCAGTGTGTCTGGTCACTTCAGTAAAGTAAACACAACTGTACATGCTTGGAAAATCCAGTGTTTGTTCAGTCAACAAAAGACAGTAAATACACCTAAACTTAAAATTGTAAATTCACGTTTTTCTTCACATATTTTTGTAATGTTTGTGAGCACATCAGTTGATTCTTCGTGGTGAGCAGTTAGTCCGTGCATCTTGTTAACACTGACCTTTCGTTAATGACTGCGACTTGCTCCTGATGCCCTCCATGGCCTCTCCTCTCTCTTCCCCCTCTCTCGCTCTCTTCTCTCTCTTTCCTCTCACACACTTTCTCCACAGGGAGCTACATTTGACCAAACCTCACTCTAATTATTATTACTTGTACTTTTTGTGCTGGTAATTTGGCTGAATATGCATGAAGGTTAAAATGTTTCATACATCTTTAAATTCAAGTTTCAGTGGCAAATTAAATGGGTCCCAGAGAATCGAAGAAATGCTTAACCTCGTGTTACACTACATTTTGTGACTTTGTGAAAAGATCTATTTCATTATTTCTATTTAAAGTAACTGAATGTAGCCTGCACTCTTACCGTTTTTACACACAATATTACAATCACAACTTAACCTGAGTTACCAGTACCTTAAAGGAACAGTCCGGAATTCTGGAGCCAGAGTGTTGGAGACATGTGGAGACACTTTTTTAAATATTCCATCCAGTCCTTGTTTTTGCAGAGGTCACTGGTGCTAGGCTAGTGCATGTCAATGGCCATAGTTATCCTGCCACTAAAAACAGTTTTACCCACTCCACAAAACACCCGAATCAAATCTGTTATTACGCCAGACTGTCGATGTGAAAGTCTTTGGTGAAAGAATAATGTTTAAAATAAAACTAATCTTACATCGCATGAATCGTTGCATGTTGAGGGACTATTTTCTCAGCAGCAGTGGAATTTTACTTTTTCTGGTAAGATAGGTGCTGGGTGATATCAGTCCACCACTGCCAAGCTTTCTATCTTCAAATGCAAGGTTGGTTTTACTTCTAACATTATTATTATATTATCAACATAGACATTCACATCGATAGTCTGGTATTATAGTTGTTTTGCTTCGGGTGTTTTGTGGAGTGTGTAAGACTGTTTTTAGTGGCAGGCTAACTATGGCCATTGACATGCACTAGCCTAGCATCAGAGACCTCTGCAAATACAAGGACTTGATGGAATATTTTTAAAAAAGTGTCTCCTCACGTCTCATTAGGAAATGAGGTCCTATGTCCAAAATTCTGGACTGTCCATTTAATCTGTAGATAGAGGACACATACAAGTTTTCTCATTCTCAGTTTATGGACAGGCCTCATGTGAAAGCTCAGACCCTCCAGAATTCCCTCCCTGAGCTGCAGAGGCTGCACTAGCACCTACTCATGACTGGCTGTAGGTGCTGGGGTCTAGGTAGAGACCATTCAGATCAGAGAGAGGCATTTTAGATTCAGGACCTCTTTACACGAGAACGTTTGCAGGTAAAACATTTTATCGGAAGTGCCTTTTTTTTAGATGGTGTTTTTGGGGGTTAAAAATGCTGAAAAATCTGAAACCCTCCTCCAGAGTGGAAAAGTTTAATACGCTCCACCGAAACGTTTCCATCTACACTGCCCAAGACACAAAACTCTGGTCAGATCTGCTCACGTCGCGTAAGCATTTACGTCACATACATCACCACCTAGCGTCACCACCTAGTCATCTGACATGCATACCCAATCAAATTCCACACACTTTTATGATTTCTCCCCAAAAATGCTAATCTAAACATGGATTCAAAAGTGAATACGTGACTCCACTTTTGTGTCTTATGTTGAGACCGTCATCATATAAACATAGCCTTAAATGAAATGGATTTTTGCATCAAAACTGGCAACGTAAATGAGAGACTTTCTGTTTTCCGATTGGATAATCGTCTTAAGAACCAAATGTCAAATCATAACAACTTGTTCATCATGTTCAATGTTTTTTGGTAACTAAGATTAAATCAGCATTACAATTGTTATCAGTAAAAGCTATGTTTGATTAGAAGTACTTTGTATCTGGTATCACAGGTCTTTTCAAATAGATCTGCTAAACTGGGCACTACCTGGAGGACTAAAGGGGAGAGTGAGGGGGGAGGAGCCAGGGGGTATAAGGAACACTGTGATTGGCCAAACAGGTAACCACACTTCAAACTCCACCCCTGCAGCCAGGTGTTTCTAACATGAAACACCAGGCTGTAATAGGTCAGTCATGTGTGATGTCACCAACTACTGGAAAATGCAGAGGCCACTGAACGCTGCACATACACTCTGTTTATTAAAAAAGCTGCAAATGTACTCAATCTGCATTAATGTTACCAAAAAAGGACTACAGACAGTTGACAATGCTTGTAAAACACTATATACACAGATTAACAGCTACTAAACAGCAGCTCTGTCCCTGTTAACTTTTAATTGTTTAGTTCCACTTTAAATATTAACAAGTGTACAGCTGCTGTCGGCCTGCGTACACTCAGAGACCTTATAATGAGCATTTGTTTTGCTTTGACAATTCCCATTTCTAAGCTGAAAGCAATATCTCTAAATATTTGATTTCTCGACCTGTAATGAGATGAAAAAGTCCAGGAAGAATACACATTAAAAATCAGTCAAAGTTTAATCAAGTCAGAACATTACTTTTGAATAATGTTTTGGCCTTGTCTGATTATTTTTATTTTGTAGTTCATCTGAAGGATGCAAAAAGGGCAATGAAATGAAAGAGGATCTATTTCCTAAACATGCAAACAAATTAAAGCATAAAATAAGACACACACACAAAAATCAGAGTAAAAGTAGTTTAAAATGCTTCTGGTATTATCTGCTAACATGTAATATATTTAGATCACCATGTTACCTTTTATTGTTTTAGAAATGCTATATTCACCAGAAACAATGTGTTTACATGTTTAATACATTTCCCCCTTCAGAGCGTTAACAAAACACAATCAGCATGCATCCTGCCAATGAAAGTACTGTACATCACACCAGGTTAGTGAAGTTGTAGTGTGATATTTTGTACCATGTTTCGTTCGTGGACATTTTCATGTGGGAGCATGGGTGATACAGGCTTGTGGGCTGAGCATTGGACAGACTTTTACAACATAAGAATGTTTACACTGAAACGAATCACAGAAACGATTTGCATCAAGACATGTCATTTCTGTGCCAGGAACACTTCCCTATGCACACAGGTTTGCACATATTTTTTATGTTTTACAGAAACGAAACTTAAAACCACATAGCTAATTTGCATAAACTAAATGCTCAAAAAACAGTTCTCGCTCCTTGTGCCTTGACGTGGTTCAGCTTCTGTCAGACTGAAGGACACGACTCAGTGGAGTATATGTGTTCTTTCTGTGACAGAGGGGTGTTCTGCTGATGGTGAGTCTGTTCTGTGTTTTGATCACATTGGAGATGGTTCATGTTAAACTTTTCAGAGATTATACGTCTGCAGGTCATATACATAGACCCATAGAACTATACTTCGCCTTTTAACGCGAAACCGCCGTTTTCCGTCAGATTAGTGTGGCCGAACACTGCATCCACAATGAAAACGATTCAAATACATTCTAGTGTGGACAGGGCCTAGGTCAGGAACCGGAATACACTAGACGGTTTGCAAGAATCCCGGAATTTGATTAGACTGTGCAGAGCTGTGAAGCCTTGACATCAAACTCAAGCGCCTGTCTGGGTCCTTTTTGTCGTACAGCACAAAAGTAAACAAAGTGATCGAGATGGATGCAGACGAAGACATACATTCTGTGTTGGCAACGATTCTCGAGATTGAAGATTTAAAGCCGGAACAAAGAGAATGTTTGGCGAATTTTATCAAGGGGAAAGAGGTTATTGCCCTTCTTCCTACAGGATTTGGAAAAATCTTAATATTACATACGTCACGACCAAATAGCAGCGATTGGTTAAATAAAAAATCTGTCTACCGTCGAGCGAAAAATCCTAATACTGCGAGGTCAGACGGTTTCCACGAACTGAAACCAGCTAATGAATCAGGCTAGGTCTGAATAGGGCCCGGGATAGATCACAAAATTACTCAAACATGTATGGATGAAATAAAACCCACCATATTTAATTTTTTTATGAGGAAAAAAAAACAACATAATATATAAAACATGATAGAAAGCTCCAAAAAGTAGTCCCTTTAAAAAGTACCTGTAAAATGGCAGTCCCCCATGCACTCATATTAACATTCCTTATTCCCTTGCCTGTATATATTCTATTCTATTCTATTATATTGTGGGTGTATATGTTTATCACTGCAGTAGATTCATAAGCGTTGCATTATTCATCGCTCTCTGTTGGTGCGTTTTGTTTAGATTTGCACTTTAGGTCGATCCCCACATCTCCACAGACACCCCCATCCCTCCCCCCCATACAAACACGCTCTGCACCCGGGACTTACCCAGCATGCCGCGGGGTCTGGGGCCGTGTGCAGAGAAAACACAGTGATTATAAATGTGTAAATATGGTTACACAGCACGACGAGGCCTCTGGTGTGAATGCTAAAAGGCCAATCAGAACACTTTTAATGTACACAACTCTGCAGAGCCCAGTGTCTGTGAATAATACTGCATTTTAAACATTTTGGAGCTTTGACCTTATTTTAACTCAGCTATGTCTTAAAGGGATACTGGGTAACCTTTCTGGTGATTTAGAAGTGTTTTTTTTTTTTTTTTGCTTTTGTTAGACTAAACTTTTTCATCTGGTCTTTTTAGAACTCGGAAATACCATGAAAAAACTTGCATTCTTATTGTTAGTGGGCTTGCCTATCCACAGATCTGACCTGTAACCTGGAATTAGACATGTTAATGCCATACTGTGGAACATTCTGGGCAAATCAATAACATCTGAATGAGGATAAGCTGGTGATGGATCCTCGACCAGAAAAGTTACATAGTGCACCTTTAAAGTCTCAAAAATATATTTCCACTTTGTGATATCATCAGGTGGTAATCCAGGATCCATGTTTTAATGTTTGTACACATTTACCAGTCTTTCTGAACTTTTATTATGAATTTGCTTGAACTAAGGCTGCATCCACACTAGTGCGTATTGGAGTTGTTTTCATTGTGGATGCAGTGTTCGTCTACACTAATCTGATAGAAAACGACTCCAGAGACAGAACAATCTGGTGCCGCCAGCTCCCAAGAATTCATCTGAAAATGTTGATAAACTGATGTAGGAGCTCTAGTTGCATCCTTATTGGACCACGTCACTGTCACTTGCACCTTCCTGATTCGCTGGGTTTGTGACATCGGTCATGTGACGCTATTGTGGAAAACAGTTTAAACAAACCAGAGACAAAAGGGAAACGGCGTAGCTAGAACTACTTGCTAGTACACTGTCCACGAAAAGAAAAGTTTTCACATTTGCCATCTCCCTCGGCTCGAAATCGGCTACTGCAACTTGAGACACAGTTAGTAGAACACCCCTCTGTCACAGAAAGAACACAGACTATTCCACTGAGTCATGTCCTTTAGTCCGACAGAAACTGAACCCAATTTTTGAGGCTTAGTGTATGCAAATTAACCATGTGGTTTTTAAGTTTTGTTTCTGTAAAACCTAAACAAATATGCTCAAAGCTGTGTGGATAGAGAAGTCTTGCGGACACAGAAATGATGTGTCTGGACACAAATTGTTTCCGATACGGTGATACGGTGATTCGTTTCAGTGTAAACCTAACCTAAGATGCATATTAACTTGATAATAATTATTAAGTGTTATATGTTGCACAGTATGGCATTACACTTTTCTATCACCATGGAGACAAGAAGGTGATGCCAGGCCATGCTATAGATCAGATCTGTGGAGAAGATGCAACCCTACTCACAATAAGAATGCATGTATTTCAGTAACAACTTACAATAACAAAACTCCCTAAAATTGAATACATTAAATTATATTCAATCTTATCCTTTAATGCCATATCAGACTAAGAGAAAATATCTCCATGGAGACAAAGATTTGGCAGTCCCTTACCAGAAAAGTTACACAATACATCTTTCAAGTATCAGCAAATGTAAACACTAGTAAATCAACATAATGAAAGTAGAAATTCCCTTTTGCAGAGTTGTTTGTAATTGAAGAAACAAAACTGTGTTGACTTGTTGGTTCTGATTTACAGAGCGTTCCTGAACATGTCTTAAATCACTGAGCTCTTCGTCTCAGCTCCAGGGACAGAGCTGCAGTGCATTGTGGGTACTTCTAAACAGACGGAGGATTTAGTGCAAAGTGTGAGTGGGTTTTCACCGGGGAAAACTTCAACAGATGAAGTTTAAAGAAACAGATTATGATTTTGTTCTAGTGCTTAGTTATCGTGATTAGTTTATGCATAAGAACATGATTTTACATTTTGTTCCATGTGTGTTTGGGTATTCTTGTATTGTCCTGTATTCTAAGCATGAGTGCTCAGAAAGTTCAGTTTTCACCTACCCCCTATCTCCGCCCATTACTGTATATTTACTTGTGATTTTTAAACATGCAATTAGACAATTTTTCAGCAACAAAAACTATAGTCAGTAAAAATCTGCTTCTGTTCTTAAAGAGGGGCTATTATACGAAACCAATTCTTTTTTGAGCTTTCTATCATATTATAACATCGATCTCCATCATAAACATGCCTGCAGTGGTATTAGGCTACGTTCAGACTGCAGCCTGAAGTGACCCAAATCTGATTTTTTCGCCCCATGTGACCTGTATCTGATCTTTTAATGACCACACAGGTTTGATTTTTTTCAAATGCAACCCAGGCCACTTGGATATGTGGTTCTAAAACTGATACATATCTAATCATTTGAAATGCGACCTCAGTCTGAACGGCCAGGTCACATTCATCCCACCTACACGTCAGGCTCGGAGTCTAGTCAACGGAGGGAAAGCGAGATTATCGAGTTAATTAATATTTGGGGGGATCGCTGTATTCAGGCCAAATTGGAGGGGTCTTATCGGAACCGGGAGGTTTTTGAAATGATTGCCAAAGAAATGTGCGAGTGTGGCTACAGGTGGTGCTGGCTCCAATATCAATGAAAAATGAAGAGCCTGTGAGCCAAATACAAAGAAACTAAAGGCTCAAAGAAACGAAGCGGGCATGGATGTGGAACCTGTTTATTTTACAAAGAACTAGACTGTATTTTAGGAGACAAGCCAAGCATTTAGGCGACTTCTGTAAACACTGAGCACTTTTGACGTCGTTGTGTCCTCCAGTGCACATGCGAGACACTTTTGGAGCGTTTAAAGTTCACATTGGAGATCACATACAAGGCGCATTTAATTAAAAATGTGAACGACCTCACAAAAAAAAATCGGATTTCACAAACAAAAAAAAAATCCGAATTGAGCGTTAAGCCCTGCAGTCTGAATGTAGCTTTAGTTGTCATCCATGCATGTTTGAGTAATCTAGTGATCTCTCCTGGGTCCTATTCAAACCCTTTTATGGTTAGCTGTAAGATTCTATCCAATGCTACGCCCACAAGCCTACATAATCCTTCATCCCACATGACAATTCTCCATAAATATACAAAAACAGGATAGAAAACACTACAACTTCACAAACCTGATGCGATGTGCAGTAGTTTCATTACCTGGATGCAAGCTGATTGTGTTTAACTCTGAAGGAGGAAGTAAAACTTATAAAACATGTTAACATTGTCTTTGGTGACTTTAGCATTTTTAAAACAATAAAAGGTAACATGGTGATCTAAATCTGTTATGTGTTAGCGGTTAATACCCCACTGAAGTACAATACCCCCAATAAATAAAAAATAATAATATTTGAAGTGTAAAAATAGAAGTAGAAATATGTGTTGAAATCAATTCAGATTCTTTTTGTTTCCTGTGAAAAGTGTGAGAAGCACAGTTCTCCTTTTGCTCTGAGCTCTTAGAGAAAATGGTTTCCTCCCATGATGCACCTGTGCAGATTAGTGGTTTTCTGGGGCTGGATTGGGGAAAGGATTGAGCTGAAATCTGCAGTGAAATCCTGATGGTGCGAATTCTCAAACACACACTGGGATTTTCAGAAAAAGCTCGGCTCAGTTCTTACCAGCCCACGTAAACAATACATCCATTTAACTAGAACATTGGTTTACATTTTGTCCATTCTAAATTGTTGGTCTAAAATAACTTCATTCCTGTGCAAATCTGCAGAACTGAGAGTCTCCTCATAGTGGCATTTTACTGTAGCAAATATAGACGTTCATTTATGTTTTGTTTAATTCTTGAAAAATGTCTATTCAACATTTTTAGCTCTACTTGTATGACCAGAGCGGTTGTGTGGAGAAAGGGGGTAAGTGAAAACAAAAATTCCCATTACGTTCGAACCTTAAATTCTACAAGCCTTCTTTATTCTCATTTTAAGACCCACTTTTACTCTCTGGCTTTTAACACCGTGTGAGTTGTGTGGTCCTTTGTGTATTTTATTTGTTTTATTTATTCATTCATTTAATTTTATTCATAGTTTTATCATTCTTAGCTTTATGCATTTTAACACTTTTTATTTATTGTTTTTAAATATGATTTTCAGTTTTTTTATTGTATTAATTTGTCTGTGCAGCACACTGGAAACTGTCATGTTTATAAAATGTGCTCTATAAATAAAGTGGATTGGATTGGATTGGATTATTCACGGAGCTGTTGGTTCCATTTCTCTCAAAACCTGTGGAGCCGCACTTCCCGCTCCATTCACTGTGTATTGGGAATTAATCGAATTGTGCTGAAATAAATCTATATTTAAATATCAGACAGAGGACAGCAGGCTACAGTTACACAACCACAGACAGTGTGTTAAGACCTTTATGATGACAGGAAACTTTTGTGTATAAAAGCAGATATTGGTGCCTAAAAGTTAATGCTAACTGACATTAAAATGAAATACTGATGTGAAAATAGCACTACGATCTGAATGATCATTAGATTTATTTTCATAAAGTTGTTATGCAGAGGCGGTGCTACAATTAGGCAAAAGTAGGTGGCTGCTTTGAGCCCCCAAACCTGGAGGGGCCCCCAACCAATTGCCCTCAGTGCCACTAATGACCAAGGCAATTAGATTTTCTCTCAGTATGACATTAAATGAGAGCAGTTTACTTTTAAACAATAATCATAAGCAAAATAAGAATAATGATATCATGTGTAATAGATGTACACAAAAATGTAATTGTACTAGCAAAAAATAATAATAAGACAAGTTTCCATCCATCCATCCATTTTCTTCAACTTATCAGGGGCCGAGTCGCGGGGGCAGCAGTCTAAGCAGGGAATCCCAGACTTCCTTCACCCCAGACATGTCCTTCAGCTCCTCCAGGGAGACCCTGAGGCGTTCCCAGGCCAGCCCAGAGACATAGTCCCTCCAGCGTGTCCTGGGTCTTCCCCGGGGCCTCCTTCTGGTGGAACATGCCCGAAACACCTCCCGAGAGAGGTGCTCAGGAGACATCCGGAACAGATGCAAAAGCCGCCTCAACTGGCTCCTAGCAACATGGAGGAGCAGCGGTTCTACTCTGAGCTCCTCCCATGTGACTGAGCTCCTCACCCTATCTCTCAGGGAGCACCCAGCCATGCTAGGAAACTCATTTCACAGGCTTGATAGCTCATAGCCCATAGCTCATGACCACAGGTGAGGGTAGGAACGAAGATTAACTGGTAAATCGAGACCTTTACCTTTTGGCTCAGCTCCTTCTTCACCACAACGGTCCAATACAGCCACCGCATCACTGCCGACGCTGCACCGATCCGCCTGTCAATCTCCAATGAGAGAAGTTTACTTTTAAACAATAATCATAAGCAAAATAATAATCATATGTAATAGATGTAAACCAAAATGTAATTGTACGAGCAAAAAATAATAAGACAAGTTTCCAATCCACCATTATTCAAATAAATAGAAATCTGCATGTCTCAAGAACAATGGGGAAAAACAGACAACAAATATATTAATAAATAAACAAAACTTCAAAAAAAAAAAAAAAAAAAAAAAAAGGTGCATTATAGTGAGGGCACCAAATTCAGGTTCACCTAGTGCCCCCAAATTGCTAACTCCACCACTGTTGTCTTCTATTTTGAGATTTTGGAGACTATACTTGTACCTGCATTTTTGTCATGGTATTTTTCGGGTAATAAAAGACCTGTAATTGATCAAATGCAACATAGATAAGTGTAATGCTGTACTGTGGAACATTCCAGGCAAAGCAATAAACTCTCTAGACAAGCAGGAGCCTTAACCCTGCACGAAAAAAGTTACACAACAACAATAAACTTTTAACTACTGTAAAAAGCCTGAAGAATGCATATATATAGAACCTTTCCAGATCCCTGTACAGACCCTTCAGAGTAATGATGATATTAAGTGTAAAATGTCAATCCAGTATAGTGGAAGGTACATCGTGAATGCTGTGGCTTCTATTTATAGCTAAAAGAACACGTCTAATAATGCAAACAGAAAATCCACTGACTCCTATATGCTCGCGTCATAAAGATATCCTCCAGTGTGCGCCCATCCGCTGCACTGCTAACAATATCCAGGCTAGCAATTAGCAATCAGGTCAATGACAATATTCAGATTAATGTAATGGGTCCAATCAGGCTTTAATCACACTTTCATTCGTCGCAATTATTCTCAGATTGTTCCAGTAATAAAGATGTGCTCGTTTTGTTTACAGGCCTATTCATCTCTCTTTCATATTAGGCCCACTACATTTGAGAGTTTGCGATGATTTCACGCTGGGGGGTTGTGCATTCGTGTCTACGGAGGAATGTTCAGCAGTTCAGCGTGTTAGCAATAAAAGGTAAGATTGTCTGAAATCACGTGTTCACATTTTCAGGAGTCTGTGATCAATATGAGCATGAATGATCCTGTTTGGGAGTTTGATTTTCAACAAAAAGGTGAGAGTGGCTAACTAAAAACTGTTGACTGATTTTATTTGAGGTGGACTTGCTTAACACATATGATTTGCACAAAGCAGCTCACCCATTGTAGCTAAATTAAAGCTGTTCTTTATAGTCAAATTGTGTTAAAATAAGCTCAGTTAAGTGACAGAGCTTCAGACAGAGCAGAGCCTTCAGTTAACATCCCACCCTCAGAGAATGTTGACGACATCAGCTGCAAAGTATCAGTTCAGTCACCTGTAAAGTCACATAGTGCACCATTAAATAGAGACTGGTCTGATATTCAAAATGTTATTAGTTGCCTTGTTGTGTTGGAAAAAAAAAGTGTTGTGTAATAAAATTCACATTTCAGTTCAGTCACCTGATCTACGGGTCCACCACTGGCTTGTCTCCAGATGTAACTTTGCCCAATGTGTCCTACTGTATAGAAATATATAGCTTACATTTATTCATTTACAGATTTTTTAATTACAAACAATAAATAAATGCCACTCTTATTGTGAATAGATTGGCCTCTCCAGAGATCTGACCTGTAACTTAGCCTGGTTCATTCTGTCACGTGCTTCTCTCCATCCATCCATTTTCTTCTGCTTTATCCAGGGTCGGGTCGCGGAGGCAGCAGTTCATGCAGGGACTCCCAGAGTTCCCCTTCACGCACACTTCCTTCAGCTCCTCCGTGGATATAAATATGTTGTTTTTTTAAATTAATTGTTCGAGCCATTTGTTAAATAGGTAGGAACACAACATATACACACATATTTACTGTATTTTTGGACTATAAATCACTTTTTTGATGGTTTGGGTGGTCCTGTGACTTATATATTAATATTATATAAATTCACATGTTTGTTATTTTCACACTGACTGGTGAGAGAGGCTCTAGGCTTGTGTGTCAGTATCTGCTACTCCTATCATGCTATTACTCCTGTACCACTGTCACTTCTGCGCATGTCTCCTGCAGAAAGAGCCTTTGTCCTGCTGCAAGTAGTGAAATATTCAGCTGAATGTGGTAATCAAGCAGCAGAAAGAAAGTTTGGAGTGAGCAAGAAACTTGTGAGGGACTGTCGAAAAGCGGAGGATAATCTAACTGCAATGAAGAAAATAAAAAAGCTGATCACGGCTAAAAATAGATTTAGCTAGAGTTGGAGGAGTTGCTCAGAAGTGACACAGAGGATGAAGAATTCAATAAATTTAGTGATCTGGAGTGAGGTCGAGAGTTTGGTAAACTTGTTCTGTTGTGTTGTTTATGCTCTAGTTATCTGAATATCTGTTCATATGTGACGTTAACATACCAGACACATGTTCAGCCTGTTGTTCTCTAGTCTAATGTTATTACTGTAACTTGCCTTTTAAGATGAAATGTCTGTTCTTGGTCTCTGATTTTATAAAATACATTTTCCCCCAAAAATTTGGCTTATAGTCCAGTGTGACATATGTTTTTTCTTCTTCATTATGTTTTTTTTTGGAAAGTGCAACTTATACCCCGGAGCGACTTATAGTCCAGAAAATACGGTAATGCGTTTGTGACATGATTGTAAGTAAATTCAATGCTCTATGGAGGAACATTCAAGGCAAAGTAGATCTCCATGGAGACAAGCGGGTTACAGAGTGCATTAACAGCAGTGTCGGAACAGTTTTGAAGTGGCCTTTGTCTTTGCTGTCACGCTCTTTACATAAACACAAGATAAACACATGAGTCCTGGTTTCTCTGTCTGTGCTGGAGCAGAATGAGAAGTGCTTTGTTCACAACAGGAGCCTCATCAGAGACACTGGATCTGTCAGTGGGAAATACAGATATCACCGAGGAGCTATGAATATGTATGAGACTGCGCCATACAAGGATCCAATGGTCCACTTCAAACATCTGCACAGCCATGACCTTCAATCGACACTAATAACAAGAGATTGAGCTGCAGATTTTTATATTACAGAATGAGATGAATGATGGGACATGAGCCAGTGTAATAAAGTCTGGACTAAAATAGCCTTCTACCATAGACAATATAAATGTCACCCATTGCTTTCAGCTCCAGTCAAATGAAGCTTGTGATGCAAACATTTTAAGACCCAAAAGATGAGGCTCACAACAGCAGTTACAGAGTTATTCAATAGAAAGTGATATGGAGCCAGAAGCACGTCCATGCTCACTTCCTATTTGGAATGTGAAAACTACATTCTATTTTCTAAAGAGTGTTTATTATGATTGTGATACTGAGTCTATTCCTTAATATTGAAATTGAGTTAGATTTTTTAGTATCTTGACAACAGTGACATTCATATCCACTGCAGCACTCTTTCCCAGGTTTTATCTGGTCTTTTTCTTTATTCCTTCTTCCATCAGCAGTGGCAGACGTGTAGAGTCTAATCTGAACTGTGAGGCAGCCTGGGGGAGGCTCCAACCGTAGAAATGAACCTCGAAAACCGGGACAAAGTGACACGTTTTGGTACGAGGACAGCTTAAATCTGCACTTCCTGTCTCTCGAATATTATAAGTGATCCCCAACCAATCCTCATCCACAGAGCGGCGCCCCCTGCCTCTGCCCTCCAGTGTGACGCTTATTACACTGCATATCTATTGCCCTTTAAATCTGTCTTAAGTCCAGGCCTGCAGCATGTTTGGGTTGTTTTAAAGAAATTCAGGAGCAATTGGTACAAAAGTGTTGCATTTTATATAGAAGGGAATGTTAAAGAGTTAAGGGGCCAAATTAAAGTCATTTCTAATCTCTGTTATAATTGTTGTTGTTTCCTCCTCAAAAACATACCTGGAGTTGTTTTTTGTTTTATTCACACATGTTTAACACACAAATCCTGCTTATTTAGGCTGAGTTCTTCTCTCAAACTCAGAAAACATTCTTTTTCACCTTGTGATGTCATGTAGTAATATAGGGAGTACTCCACAGGCACGTCTTTCAGATCAATCACAGAATCACAGAGTGTCCGTATTAATGACAAACTCATCCTATATTATCCAGGCTATTAAGTCAGTACTCAGAATACACTAGACGGTTTGCAAGAACCCCAAAAGTTGTAGACTGCCCAGCGGCCAATCAGTGAAGAGCTGTGAAGCCATGATGTTAAACTCAAGAGCCTGTCTGGGTCCCTTTTGTGGTACAGCACAACAGTAAACAAAGCGGTCGAGATGGATGTAGATGACAATGATTCCCAAGATTGAGGATTTAAAGCCGGAACAAAGAGAATGTTTGGTGAATTTTATCAAGGGGAAAGATGTTATTGTCCTTCTTCCTATGGGATTTGGGAAAAGCTTAATATACCAGTTAGCCCCATTAGTGGCGCATGCTCTGTACAATAGGAATTCCACAAGGCTCTATCTTGGGATCATTGATGTTCTGCCTATATATCAATGACTTACCTGCTGTTTGCGCAGATGTGGAAATACAAATGTACGCTGATGAGACATGACAGTGGTGGCTGACATGCTCGCACTAGCACATAATTGTATTGCCGAATGGCTTCATGCCTCACTCTAACTACTAAAAAAAAACAAAAAACTGTTACAATATACCTTAACAAGAAGCAAATCTGTGGTCCGCAACTTAGTGTTCAAGGACGAATTATTAATAATGTACAAGAACTGAAATATTTAGGCCTGTATTTGAATTCGACCAAACAAACAAACATCTAAGTAAAGTTATGAACTTTAATACTGCAAACTTCAGACATATTTAAAACTCCCTAAACACTCACGCATCAAAGGCTTTTCTTCATGCTATGATTTTTTCTTACTTATGTTATTGCTTAATTTGTTGGTCTCCTTAGGAAAAAATCAATCAATCAATCAATCAATCGGGGCCCTAAAAGTTTTTGATAAAAAAAAAAACAAACAAACAAAAAAAACAACTTATCATTACTGTAACATCCTGAACAGATACAACCTGTTAAACTTTGACAATATGATCTTTTATTCTGTAGCTGCTCCATAGATTTCTCCACAGAGCTGCTCCCTCCTTTAAGAGGCTTTTTCCAGTTAAGATCAGAGCAGATGGCTAGAACATCTCGCTCATCTGTAAATTCTGATCTGACCATTCCCTTTAAACATCCTGTGATGGGAGAGACAGCAGCAAAAAACAACTGAAACACGCTTCCAGCTGAACTTAAAACTTGTTCTGACTCTCACACTTTCTCCCATGGACTAAAACAATGTCTTCTGAACAGTAGTGTGTCAACATCAGGCTTCTTCAAACATTCTGACTGATTGTACTGTACATGTATTGTGTAGATGTAAATGTGTTGTGTTTGACTCATGACATTTGTATTGATGGTCATGTTGTTAATGAACTGTATTTTAGAGGATAATAATACTGATGAATTTGGTAAGTGTACATTTTAGAGCATATTGATGATAATGACATTTTAAACGATAATGATGAATTTGAAATCTTGTATTTATGGAAAATAGAAGGAATTAGTGGTTATTTTAAGGAGACACTGCTAATGATGAAATGTTACAGCTAGAATGTAAATAGTTTCTTTAATGTATTTTGTACCCGCCCAAGGACTGCAAATGGAAAGTAGCTTGAGTCTAAATCTGGCACAGAGCATCTTTTCTCTCTGAGTTGAATGTTTTCTGTGCACTGTCATTGTTATAAATAAATAAATGAATAAAAATAAAATAAAAAAATTAAACAATAATAATAAATTCAACTCTGCGTGGCTGGTGGATGGGACCAGGTTTAAAACATGATTACAAAGAAGTAGATCCATGTTTTTACAAAGATGCTCTATGTAAGTTTTGTGGTGGAGGCTCTGGTGGAGATGCTGTTATGATCCCTGGAGTGTTTCAGATTTTAGCTCAAAACAAGACTGTTCTGATTGTAAGACTTAAGGTCTTTTTCTTAACATCAATTTGCTTTGAAATTATTGTTTTGGTCTGATCTGACAGATTTTGAGCTGCACTCCTTTAGTCATTTAGCTTGTGGGTCGACTTGTCCTTTCTGTGTGGAGTTTGCATGTTCTGCCTGTGTCTGTGTGATTTCCTCCAGGCACTTTTTCTTTCAACAGGTCAAATCTTCCAGCTGTCTTGACCCAGGCGCTACTATGGTGTTCCCTACCTGATGAGATGCTTCTGCACTATTGAAGGATGGGTCAAATGCACAGGACAGATGCCTTAACCTAACCCACCTTTGCTGGTTGATAGTGTGTTTATTATGTGTAAAATCCCTCAGTCGTCCAGGTAGAATCCATGGCAAAAGGAGACATTCAATTTGTCAACTGGACAAAAGTTTATTTGGTCGTACATGTTTTGCAGCTCATCCAAGCTGCTTCCATCTTTGAACAGAAATGGGGGACTCAGACACCATCTATCTCCTGTTTACAACTCCATCCTCAAACCTAAATAAAACCAAACAAAGAAAACAATAGTGATAACCAGGTCAGGCTCAGAGGAGTGAAAGCACCCATTATGGCCCTGAATGATTCTGCTAATAAGACCCCACACTCAGTGCAAGTTCAATAGCCTTAGCTAACTAACAGAAACTGTAAACAAGTAGAAGTGCTAGTTTCAGAGTAGTTTCATTGTAATTAGCTCCTCACTTCAGACAGATAGAACAAAGTGTCCACCAGTGTCTGACCAGAACTAAAGAAGCAGCTTGGATGAACTGCAAAACGTATTCAACCAAATAAACTTTTGTCCAGTTGACAAATTGAATTTCTCCTTTTGCCAGAGTGTCTTTGTTAGTTAAATAGGAGAGGGCACGGACTGAGACACTGTTTTCTTGTACTTCTTTGTGTACATAGTTAGTATGGCAGATTCTCAGTGTAGTTTGGGGTCTGGTGCAATGTCAGATCATTGAGATGCCAAGTGCTTTAGTTAATTATCAACGCACGGGGCATGTCTTTAGTTAACCAATAATTAGTTTAGTCGGCTACAGCCCTCGAAAGACATTGCAAAGGGTATTTTAACTCAAGTTGTGGTCATGCTTTGGTGTACCCCCCTCTCTCTCTCCTCCCTCCTCTCTCTCTTCCTCTCCTGCTCCCTTCTTCTCTCCTCCTCTCTCCTCCGGCCTCTCCAGCGACAGCGTGTTCTTCTTCTGATTCCATCTCCCAAATAAATGACTGCGCGCTGATAAAGTGAGGCGAATGCCAGAGAGATTGTACCAGTGGAGAGGGGGGCTTTCTTTGGAGATAAGCCCAGAGGAGGAGTGCTTTGAGCGGGTAACTGTGCGTGCGTGTGGGGGGTGTTAAGATGGAGGAGAAGGAGCACCCAAGGGCACCCTAAATGTGTCACCCGCCTTATCGGACGCCTGCACCCTTCTCTAGCGTGACCACCCCTCTCTGAGTACTTGCGATCGGCAGTGATAGGGCTCTTGTAGTTTCCAAAAACGCCTTGAGGTAAAAATGTGCTCAACCATATGGCTATCAACATGTGGACTCTACTCTGCAAAAATGAATCCAATTTAAATTACTGTTAAATTAAAAGCTCTGTATCCAATTCTTCCCCAATATATTTGAGCAAAGTACAGAAATACAGCAGCTCTTGAGGTCAAAATAAGTCTGCTGTCTCGGTCTTCTGTCTGGATCTAATTATAAAGTGCTAACTGTAGGCATGTTCTGTCTGAGGCTTTGTCAGACTTTAATCAAAGCTTTATTTTAACACAATCTGACCAGAAAGAAATTGTGTAAATTACGACAGGTGAAATAACTGTTACTGTCAAAGGTGGGACTTGCGAGTCGTGACTTGGACTCGAGTCAGACTTCAATCACTATTTTTAGGACTTGAGACTTGACTTAATAATATGGACTAAGACTTGGGACTCGACTTGGACTTAGAAGGTCAGTGACTTGGGACTTGATTCGGACTTGAGGCCTGTGACTTGAAAAGACTTGAGAAGCACTTTTAAATCTGAATTCTTTCTATTTTGAAGATAATGATTCACACTAAGATCTTGGCAAGACATTTAAAAAGGAAAAAATTACTAAATTCATTTGTACAACTCTTACATAAATACTCATACATACATATACTATGATTTTTTTAAAGTACAATTTAGTTTAAAATTCATATGAATTGCAAAAATCCAAGCTATATTTGGTACTTCGATCTAAAGACTTGACATAACTTGAAGTTCAAAGCAGACGACTTGGATTTGACTTAAACTTATGGGCCAGTGACTCGAGACTCGACTTGGACTTGGACTTGGAACTTGACTTGGACTTGAGGTCAAAGACCTGAGACTTGCTAAACAAAGACTTGGTCTCACCTCTTGTTACAGTTAAACACATTCCTCTCAAATACAGTCACAACTGAGCCAGCATTAGTCAACAGTTTTTCAGTTAGTCCCTCTCAACTTTTTCTTGAAAATCACTTAAACAGGACCAGGAACGCTCTTATTATTGATCACATTTTTTAAATATTCCATCCAGTCCTTGTATTTGCAGAGGTCGCTGGTGCTCAATCGTGGTCAATGGCCATAGTTAACCTGTCACTAAAAACAGTCTTACCCACTCCCCAAAACACCTGAAGCAAATCTATTATTACGCCAGACTGTCAGTGTGAATGTCTGTGTTGACAGAATAATGTTTGAAGTAAAACTAACCTTGCATTGCATGAATTGTCGAGTAATCATCAAATAATCGAGGGACTATTTTCTCATATATCAGTCCGCAACTGCCAAACTTTCTATCAGGAAGTACAACTCGCTGTTGCTGCTCAGACATAAATCCTTCAAATGCAAGGTTTATACTTATAAAATTATTCTATCAACAAAGACATTTACATCGACAGTCTAATATTTAAAAATTTTTAAAAAGTGTCTCCACACGTCTCCATTACTCTGGTTCACTAGGAAATGAGGTCCTATGTCCAAAATTGGGAACCTTTAAAGTGTCACTGTGCCTCAGGATTAATAGAGGTAAAAGGAAAGACAATAATAATAATAATACATTTTTAAAACCAATTATGTGCAATGTCTTTTGTAATATGTGCAAATATGTTTAAAGTGCTGCGTGTGATCAAAAGTGCGGTGTTTTAAAGTGTTTAGAGAAGGGTGAAAGTGCTGAGTGTTCTTATGGGTAACAAACTGGCCTTTTTGTTGCAATGTAGTATTTTTATGTATGTTAATTGCTTCACTTTGTACTGCACCTTGCGCCTCCTGCTGACTACTAAACACAGAAGTGAATTGAACTCATGTCACATACTCATACATGTAATATTAACCTTTATTGGAGTTAACTACAAACTTTTATCTCAGTTTGAGTAGTTCAAACTATTGTTGATGCTATTTGGTGATTGTAAGAAATAAATAGCTCATTATGTCGAGGTGTTACATAACTTATTTTTATATTTCTTTGTTAATTAGTTTACAGCAGAAGCACAGTGGGCTCTCTGGGCTCACTGCACCACTCATTAGTTTGTATTACAACATTTGTAATAAGACCTAAACAGTGATTCATCTGAGCAGAACTCGCCCCCTGTAGTCTTTCGGAGTTGGTTGAATTTTCCAAAGCTCAGACTTACAGTGACTGGTTTTCTCCTGCTCCAGTTTTATTTACAAAAAGGTTTGAATAATAGATCTGTGCTCCTGCTTCTGCTGAGCTCCCCAAAGTGAATCGTCATTAGTAGCGCTGTCGGGACACCGGAAAAATCACTAGAGATCAGAGAACATTTATCTTAAAGTGCAGATTATACTTCACTACTCATTTTAGTAAAACACAGTTAACATAATGATATTTAAAAGACCCATATTACGCTGTTTTCTGATCTGTTATAATGTTGTTTTCTGACGTTTAACACACAAGCCTCGCATATTTCTCTCAAACAGAAAACACTCTATTCCACTTAGTGATGTCATGTGGCAATACAGGAAGTGCTTTACTGTATTTTTAAACTCCATACACTTTACTGCAATCATTTGGAAACTTTGAGCCCTGGAATTGCCAATCTCTGCTGAACTAAAGGTAAAATGTTTCATAAAATGTTTCATACACATCTACTAATAATAAAGGATTGAGTGATTGAAACAAAACACAACTGCAGGTATGTTTTTGATGAGGTAACATCATTATAATATGATTTAAAGGTTGTATGGAGGATTTTTTGTTTCAAATTGTCAATGAAAGTAGCATTATAGAGATGCAGCTGCCTTGTAATTATGATGACCCTCCCCTCAAAAAAAAACAAAAACAAAAGAAAATCAATCAACTGTGGACATGGTGGAGCCAGTTAAACATTAGCTAATAGATAACGAGGCTACATTTTTGAGGTCGATGAAAGAAGAAGAAACGGATCAAAGCCAAACTAACTTCTTCCAGTGATGGTGTGTGCTGAAGCAGACGAAGGGTCTAAAGACTGACGCGTTGGTCGCTAAATTACTTCTGGCCAGGGAACTTCAACAGGAATTTGTTCAGTAACGTGCATCAGCAAGTATGATTTCTAGTGTAAGGAGGAGGCGAGAGGAGGCGTTTGTACTTAGGGAGATGTGCAGGAGGGGGCTGGTGTCACCTAGTGCCTCCACTCAATTTCATTTCTCTCCAGCAACTAGGTCAGGAATCAGAATACACTAGACGGTTCACAAAAACCCCGGAAGTGCAAGTTCGGATACCAGCCCATCTGTGAAGAGCCATATATTTTGTGTTGGCAATGATTCCCGAGATTGAGGATTTAAAGCTGGAACAAAGAGAATGTTTGGTGAATTTTATCAAAGGGAAAGACATTATTGTCCTTCTTCCTACGGGGTTTGAGAAAAGCTTAATACACCAGTTAGCCCCATTAGCGGCATATTTCGTGCATCATGACCAAATAGCAGTGATTAAATGAAAAAAAGCACCCGTTACCTTCAAGCAAACAAATTCTAATGATGCAAGGTCAGACAGTTTCTACAAAGTGAAACCAGCTGATGAATCAGGCTAGGTTTCACGCATGTGCAACATTTGAAAAAGGACAAACAGTTGCAGTATTTCTCTTTCTTTCTCCACCCTCCTTTCCTTTAAAGCTCACAGGAGTCAATTTTTCGTAATATAGGAAACTTAATATTTTTCTTAATTCTTAATGTTCTGTATTTTCTTTCTTTTTTCTTTCTTTTTTTGGTGAAGTTTATACTTTTACTTCTTGGCTGGGCACAGGCAGCAGATATGACAAAGAGGTAATCCCATAACTGTTACCTAGCAACCAAGGGATAAATCTTAAAAGTTATGATAAAACTAATAAAAAATAAACGACAACACCTCTATTTTGTTAAATGTGTTAGGCAGTCAAGAATAATCCATTTAAACTGGATGGGGTTTTCTGTTTTAATGATTCTCTGGAGGCTTTAGAGCAGCTTTACACTCTGTGTAGAACTTACTGTCATGATGGGCAGCCCCGTGAAAAATAACACAACCCGACTGGTGATGGCAGCGTCCACAGCACCCTCCAGGGTGAGGAGAATGATCAACAAGCATTTGTGTGAGCTGTCTACAACTGTCAAAACCCATGTTCTTATTTTGATGCCTCATTAAAATGAATGTGATAAAATGTCAGTACCTGAACCTGTTCACGATTCTAAACCTATTCTCCTGGAGGGATGTACAGCAGCGGCTCTCAAACATTTCACTGTAATTCAAAATCAACTTTTCAGAGCATTTAATTGTGTTTAGGGGTGTCAAATTATCGCGTTAATTGCGATTAATTAATTACAGTCATATTTAGCGCGTTATGTTTTTTAATCGCGTTAATCTAATTTTTAATCTAAATTAAACTTAAATTAAATTAAATCTATTTAAACTTTAGTGTTTCTGTATGTGAGTTTCTTTATTATAAAACCTGTTTTTATGTGTTGTTGGGACAACACACACACACACAAAAAACACATTTATACATTTTTTTATTTCAGTAATTCCACTCATTGCCGGAAACCCACACAAAACGCGTGCAGTAAGAGCGATGTAAACGTCATGTTCACGTTGGCGGCGTCAGTCGCACACAATGGACGAGGTCGAAGAGCCAGTAGAACAGAGGCAGCAGTGCACAGGGAAAAACATATTGTGTCTTGGAAATTATTCTCCCGACATGAAATATAAAAGAAAATAACAAATATAAAATCGCCTGAAAACAACCTGCATAGACTCATGATGTCTGCACTACTGTCCTATAGTGACCTGCCACATGAGGGGACACACGCACACACACGACACACACAACACACACACACACACACACACAAACACACACCTTCATCATCGTCATTAACCTGAGAACGCGCGGACCACGTTTCCTTCCGTAGTTACTGCGTGGACACCGACGAGCTCCCGTGAGCCGCGTGTGGATCGTGTTTTCTTGCGTACGCTGCGTAAACCGCGCTTCCTCCTGTGCGCCTCTAAACCAGAACTAACACCAAGACTAAAACCAGGACTAATCCAGTCCAGGACTAAACCAGGACTAAACCAGAACTAAACCAGGTCTAAACCAGAACTAAAACCAGAACTAAAACCAGGTCTAAACCAGGACTAAAACCAGGACTAAACCAGAACTAAACCAGGACTAAAACCAGGACTAAACCAGGTCTAACACAGAACTAAACCAGAACTAAAACCAGGTCTAAACCAGGACTAAACCAGGACTAAACCAGAACTAACACCAGGACTAAAAACCAGGACTAAACCAGGTCTAAACCAGAACTAAAACCAGAACTAAAACCAGGTCTAAACCAGGACTAAACCAGGACTAAACCAGAACTAACACCAGGACTAAAACCAGGACTAACCCATTCCAGGACTAAACTAGGACTAAAGTAGGACTAAAGCAGGTCTAAACCAGGTCTAAACCAGGACTAAACCAGTGATCTCATATATAAAGCATTTCTCTATCAATAATATTTTTAATATGGTTAAGGAAAGACTGGACTTTTTATTGTCTTTAAGTAGACAAAAGTTATTATGTTCAGATTTCCTCGTCTTTGCTGCTTTACAGCAAACAGTTTCTTATTCATGGAGACTTGGGCTCAACAGACAAATTGAAGAGATTTGTTAAACAATAAATGACTTTATAAAGTCACTTTTTTAATCTATATCAGTCTTTTGATCTGCCACAATAATGTAATAATGAATTTAAATGAAAATACCTCAAACTGAAGGCTTTTCTCAGCTATTTTTAGGTGAGATTAAAATGAGATTAATTAGATTAATTAATTACAGATCATAATTAATTAATCTCTCATTTTTTTTAATGACAGCACTAATTGTGTTACTGTTGTTTCCCTTTCTCATTTAATCACTTATTTTCAAGATGCCATAATGCAGATGAACACCCGTTTTCACTGCCACCGGCATACGCCCACTCCCCTGTTACTTCATCCTCCAATTTTATGTTCTTAATCGGTGAAACATGTACGATATGGCACATCAAGTAGTCATTTTGGTACAAATGAAAAAGAAAATCTGCTTCTCATTTTCTAACACAAAAGTCAGCGGGCTGATTTCTTTAAATAAATAATTTTAAATGATTATTGCAATTTAAAATGTGCAAATTATACCATAATAAACCATGAGTGTCACAGATTATGACTCTATAACAGACGCAAGCACAATAGGTCCTCTTTAACAAGAAGCAGAGGTGAGACCAAGTCTTTGTTTTGCAAGTCTCAAGTAAGTCTCAAGTCTTTGACCTCAAGTCTGAGTCAAGTCCCAAGTCAAAGACAGTCAAGTCCAAATTGAGTCTCGAGTCACTGGCCCATAAGTCCAAGTCAAGTCCAAGTCATCTGCTTTGAGCTTCAAGTTATTTCAAGTCTTTAAACCAAAGTGCCAAATAGAGCTTAGAGTTTTGCAATTTATATGACTTTTAAGCTCGATAATACTTAAAAAAAAATCATATTATATTTATATATGAGTATTTATGTAAGAGTTGTAGAAATTCATTTAGTTATTTTTTTTTTTTTTCATTTTAAATGTCTTGACAAGATCTTAGTGTGAATCATTATAGTCAGAATACAACGAATTTGGATTTAAAAGTGCTTCTCAAGTTGTCTCAAGTCACTGACCTTCAGGTTCCAGTGTAGTCCTAAGTCTTAGTCCATTTATCAAGTCAAGTCTCAAGTCCTAAAAATAGTGACTCAAGTTTGACTCGAGTCCAAGTCAAGACTTGGAAATCCCCACCTCTGACAAGAAGTGTCATCAAAGAAAAGAATTGGATTTTCGAGGACCACCTGATCTAGGACTAAACAGGTCTGAAAATGGACTATATCGATTCCACTGTAGATCTAAAGAATACAAATCCAAAGAGGACAAAAAGTGGATCAACTGAACTCTAAATTAGACAAAGTGAAGAGCTGTCCAAGAACCACCTGAAGAAGCTTGTCACAGTACCACAGTTTGAGAAACACTACTCTTCAGCATATATGAAAACTTAACAAAGAAAGTTTAGCAGACTTAGACCTTTAAATGCCTATAGTTAACTCCATAGGTCATTTCTGAGGCACTTGTCACTGGTCTGTAATTAATGCAGTACTTTCTCCAGTTAATAGCCACCTCCAGCTCCCTCCATCGCACCACACAAAAGAATAAAGTTTCAAAACGCTAACATTAACATTTACAAAGCCAATGTATTTTTCATGCTAACCTTTAGAAATGTGGAGGACCCATTAATTCTGCCTAATGTTTTCAGAGCCACCACAACTGCACGACCCCTTAAGACTAATCACCGCTTATACTGTATTTCTCAGCCAGTTTCAGTATTTAAAAGCTCTTTATTTACCCTCACTGAAGCCAGGAGTCAAAGTATATGGGGGATTTAGTGTTTCATAGCCAAGGTAAAATGGTGGAGAGGGAGATATGAGATTTTCAGCAGATTAAATAGTAAATTCATGAGCTAATGTTGACCTTTAGAGGACAGCAGCGAGACGAATGAAGTGACTAATACTAACAATGTGCTATTGGAAAATGTGTCAGAAAAGCCAATGGGGTGTTTTAATGTTTTTTACTGAGTTGTATTAAATTGCATTTACCCAAGTTAAGCTTTAAAGGCAAGGCAAGTTTATTTGTATAGCACAATTTGTACACAAAATAATTCAAAGTGCTTTACGGAATAAGAAAGACATCAAAATCACAACAAAAACAAAACCAAAACATAATCATCATCATAAATTTAAAAAGAGAGAGACATTAAATGAGAGAGAAGAGAGCGGAGTGAAAACCTTTCAGTCATATGCACAGCTAAACAGAACTGTTTTGAGCCTGGATTTAAAGAACATATATTGTGGTTTTAAGGATTAAAGGTCATATATATTACACAACATTTGTTCTTGTGAGCTTTAAGCCATGTTAGAATGTTGTTACCCCATCAGAAACAGACCTGGAGTTGTGTTCTGTGTCATTCATACATTGATTAGATTGAGTACATTTTTGTTATTAGACTGTCTACATCTCCAAAGCTGTGTTCTACTGCTTTAGTTTTCAAGAAACCTTCAGAAACCTTTAGTTCAGTAGAGTTTGTTAATTTCAGGGTCGAAATTATCCAAATTTTTCTCATGAATAGTAATGAATAATGAATGAAGTATGGAAATTAAAAACACAGTTGAGCACTTGCTGTGTTACCTCATGACATCACAACGTCAGACCCTAAATATGCAGGGTTAATGTGTTAAACATGTGCATAAAACAAAACACAACTCCTGGTATGTTTTTAAAGTGGAAACAACATTCTAACATAGAACAGAACTACACTTGTGTTTCCAATGAGTGGTTCAGGTGTTGGAGCTCCCTCTGCTGTCAGCAACAGGAATGAACAATGCAAAGTACACAAATGAAGTCCTCATCCCCTGCGGATGCTATGCTAACAGAACCATGTTTATGAACACAATTTGACCACAGAAAGAACTGTGATAATTCATGTGCTTAAAAACTGCACTGGATTTTTAACAATGATGTAACAAAACTGGGAATGCCAATGCTGCCAATTTACATTTAGCATTTTTAAAGATCAGAGAAGATGATTTTGGATTTTTGATGAAGGTTACATATTTGCATAATCTGTGTTCTTTAACAATATTTAACTTTTTGAGTAGTTCTTAGTACTCTTACTTGTGTCAAAGTTTTGGTTCCTCTTCCTACTGTGAGCGAGTCACAGATATTTTATGACAATAAGAAATGATTCAAATATCTGTGTTTCTTGCACCACTCCTTCAGGTATGATTTAGTTTTTCTAATTCTTGTGTGTATTGAAAATATACAAGTTTGTGGCTTCATTACAGCTTTCTCCTTCTAATTACATTGTGTGTAAGCAAACCCAGCCTTCACAAAAGAAAGAAAAAAATAAAATAAAAAATCAATTTCATGCAGTAAATCACTACCTATTCTTTCAGGTTCAGTTTTGGTTTCAGTCTGGTTTGAGCCCAGTTTAGTGCTGCTGTAGACTTGGTTTGGTCCAGATCTAGTCCTGGTTTAGTCCTGGTTTAGTCCTTGTGTAGTCGTGGTTTAGTTCCAGTTGAGTCCCTGTTCGGCAGTGCATACAAGTGTTATTAAATATGCAAATGCTCTCAACTGAACTTATGTTTACTTGACCTTCCCACAAACTTTAATTACCAAGATAATTACTCATGTCGAATTTTACATTTTGGTTTAAAAGTTTTGCTTCTGATCAAGCCTAATTTGATGCTTTTAGAACTTCACTGACAATTTTTTTTTTTTGTACCACAAACCTACCCAATACTTAACCAATATTCCTTCAAATTGCCCATTATTTCAAGCTACTGACTAAAAAACAAAAACAAAAAAAAATCTTCAAACTTTTAAAAATTCTAATTTAGCAGAGAGCATTTCAACAACAATTCCCTGCTAGGTTAAATGACTCATTATTCTCTGCTGCAAAATTATAACAAAAGTCTGCAAATGCAAAAGCCATTATGAAAACAGAGTGTAATTACAGCTGTGATAATGAGCAAGCTCTGTTCTGTCTGTTTTTATTTCTCAATCATTTACATAAAACTCCCTTGTTTTCAATGCAGACATAACTCCACTTTTGACCAGTTTATGCAAAATCAGACAAGTTTTGAACAATACTTTTACTTTTTTGACTTTCTACACTGTATAATCTAATATTAACTAATATTAAGAAAGAAGAAAGCAAGTTCATTTTGCGTAGCTTTCTCCAGCAGGTCTGTGTTTTTATTGCTAAAAAATACCACCATCAACATGCTTTCTTAATGTGAGTGGTTTCGCCTCTCCACAAATTTGACCTGTGACTTGGCCTAGTGGCGTCACTTACTTGTCTCAATGGAGATATTAAAGTTAAAGTCTAACCAACCAACTAACTAAAGCAAAAACATCTCAGTGGACGCAAGAAGATAGCTGAACCTCCTCCAGAAAAGTTACACAGTACGCATACACGCACACGCAAAATAGTAAATAAAGTAGCAGCAATCTGTGATAAAATGAGACCACGAGTTAGAAAACCTTCGTGCCCAATGGGAGCTGACGTCGCCATGAACGTCAAGTGACTAACCGGCGCTGTTGAATTCTACTTGTATCACTGATTAAGAAAATAAAACTGGAAAATGAAATAAGTACAGCGCAGCGGTGTGTGGTGAGTGGAGTGAAGTGGTTGACAGTGAAAACGGGTGGATTGGAGCAATGACGTCTTGAATACATGAGAATAAAGATGACTCAAACAAGCATGAATCACTCTGAATACAACTTCAGAAGGTAAATGAGGTGAAAAGCTCTGAAAAGTCAACGTTGCACAGTAGATCTGCTTTAAAGGTGCATTGTGTGACTTTTCGGTTGGGGGGTCCATCACCTGCTTGTTTCTACAGATACGTCATTGTCATTGCTTTGCCTGGAATGTTCCACAGTTGCCACATTCACATGAGAGCTTTAATTCCGAATGGAAATAATTAAATTCTGAATAAAAATGTATTCTGCTTTAAAAAGACCATGTAAACACTTAGGCCCCGTCCACACTAGTAAGTATTTGAGTCGTTTTCGTTGCAAATGCAGTGTTCGTCCACACTAATCCGATGGAAGACAGAATGATCTGGTGCTGCTACCTCCCTCGAATTCATCTCAGTATGGATCAGATTCGGCACTGTGTGGACACCTGAAAACGCTGATATAGGTCTATGCGCCGCCCAGTAATTCACCACCAAAATGCTAAGAGGCTAGAATATATGTCCTTCATATATCCGGTCTATGCGTACGACCTGCAGATGGATAATCTCTGAAAAGTTTAACATGAACCATCTCCAAAGCGACAGAAGCACAGAACAGACTCACCATCAGCAGAACACCCCTCTGTCACAGAAAGAACACACATATTCCACTGAGTCATGTCCTTTAGTCTGACAGAAGCTGAACGCTCAGTTTATGCAAATTAGCCATGTGGATTTAAGTTTTGGTTCTGTAAAATGTAAACAGATATTCTCAAAGATGTGTGGATAGGGAAGGCTTGCAGACACAGAAACGACGTGTGTGGGCGTTTCCAATATGGTGATATGGCGATTCTTTCAGTGTAAATGTAACCTTAATTCCTAATGAAAATGATTATTCAGAATTCAACTTAATTCTGAAGTAAGAGAGTGTTTTTTTTCGATTTTAAAGCCAAATTAATTCATTTAAAAATAATTCTGGTGGTTCAGTGCATGCTCGTTGGGTCGCCCTTCTGACGTGATCTGGATGATTCGGCTCCACCAGTCCTGGCTTCGAACTTTCATCCACTGCTCTATGGAGTGGGCTGAGGTAAAGCAGCCGTTGACTCAGTTTGTCTTCTTCCTCTCTTCTCCGACACTCTTCCCTTCTCCTCCTCAGCTGACAGACGTAAAGCGTGCTGAGACACTTCTGGAGCTGCTGCAACAATTATCATCGGAACAACTCATCATGTTTGTGTCTGTGGTGTAGCGACGAACAGAGATGACAAAAAAGCCAGTAGCAGCTGAAGTGCGTGTTTTGTTCTGGTCGATGTAACTACATTTGCGCGCCCTCTGTCCAATCAGAACCCTCCCTGACCTCCAGACGATAAGCAGAATTAAATAAAAGTGATTTAACGTGTTTTCCCTGTAAATTTCAATTCAGAATTATTATTTCCATGTAAACTCGAAGGAGAATATTTGAATTCAGAACTATTTAATTCGGAACAATACATGCATCACAAATTTCTGACTTCCGGTCATTGTGCAATCCATACTGGGAAGGATCCTCCGAAAAAGTGAGCATCAAACCGCCATTTTTGATTTCCCAGTGAGATGTGTCTATTGTCAGAGCCGATCTTTTCAAATCTTTTGAACCATATCGCTTTTGTTTCTGGTTCTGATATTGTCATATTTTCGTAATTGTGTGGTTGTTTGATGTCCTAACAGCAGAAAGCGGCTTGAGAAATGGGCTTCGGACGTTTGCCAACTCCATAACTGCAAAACTGCAAAATGTGTGACTGCAAACCTCTGTCCAAACTGTTTCCCTTCCTGATGGAATTGAAAAAATAGTGAAAGGTGAAGGTGATGGGCAGGATTGATCCACAGGAAGGACCAAAAAGGAAATCTTTGGCTGCCTAAGAAATCATCGTGAGTTTGCAGCGAACATTTTGTATGTGGAACGCCATCAAAGCAAGGTGGTTTAATAGCTCATTCTAACTGTGTGCAGGGTCGCCTCCCCACAGATCTGACCTGTGACTTGGTCTGTTTCTCCATGAAGATAGAAAGGTTTAATGACATGCTGTGAAGCATTCCAGACAAAGCAATAACACCTCCAAGAAGAAAAGAATTTGACAGACTCTCCATCAGAAAAGTTACACAATGCACCTTTAAATAGGCTTAATCTAAATACTGAATACACAAAATGAACAGAATATCTCACGTCACTCCATGTTCTTAGTCCTTCATTAACAGCACTTATGTCTGTGGTGGTTTTCAGGACGAGAATAACATGATTTCTACCAACTTTTCTTTTCACTATTTAAGATCTTAAGTTTGAGGACGTAACCTGTCTGTTATTGGGTGATCTTCTGCAGACTGGAGGAGGATGGAGAGATGTGTCACGTCTAAGCAAGTCTGCAGCAGAAAAGGAGTGATTTAAAGTGAAGAGGAGGAGGAGGAGAAGCCAGACGAGCAGAGGAGAGGAAAGGAAAGGAGAAAAGGAGAAGTGGAGAGGTTGACAGGAGGAGAGGAGGAGGAGAGAGGGAAAAGAGGAGGGGAGAGTGAGCGAGCTAAGGAGAGACCAAGGACAGAAGTGAAAGAATGAAAGAGAAACTAATTAAAAACATAAATATATTAACAGTCCTCTTTCTTTTATATTCGTAAGTACTCAGGGTCAAAGCATAATCACAAGTGGGTCGGACAGTTTGTTTCATTATATTTTATGTTTAATTATTTGGTTCGTTTAATTACTTTATAAAACTACAACTAATGTTAATGTTAATAGTTTTTGGGTGCTGTTCTTTGGTGGAGGTTTGTCCACCTGCTTGCCTGTCACCATGGAGATGTTATTGCTTTGTGAGAATGTTCCACAGTATGGCATTAAACTGACTGTGCATGATGCATTCAATTACAGGTGTTCTTATTGTTCAAATATACCATGAAGCACATGCATTCTTACTGTGAGTGGACTTGCCTATCCACAGATCTGACTTGTAACTTGGCTTGATGGTGTCACCTTCCTGTCTTTATGAAGAAAGGTAAGTTTAAAGCCATACTGTGGAATCTATCACACACACACACCATAGTCCTGCATGGGTCCATTTTTGGAGACCCACACCCACCCGCACCCATTAACATTCCACACATTACCCTCCTGTGCCTGTGATAAATCACACACAAATTACAAGCATCCACCAGAATACTAATTGAAAAGTTACGACATCAAGAATTGCAGTCACGAAATGAAAGGAAACGGTTACGCTTTCTTCAGTACGAATACTGAGGTGAGCTGAGGAGGTGCGCCCACGTCGGGTGACCTCAGACGAAAGGAGTGCAGCAGAGCTCCGCGCAGCACAGAGGTAAGCGCGTCCGTCGCCCAATCGCACTTTGTGGACACCCTGCTCCACGGGCTCAGTGTTCTCTCTCTCTCTTAAGTCCAAGATTAATCCTAGTGTAGTCCTGGTTTAGTCCTGATTTAGTCCTGACTCGCCTGTGTGTAATTACTACTCGCCCACATACTCGCCCGTAAAATTCCAGAACGTTAAAGCCGCTCGTCTCAGCAACTATTTGCCCATGCCCAGTGCAGGACTCTGACACACACACACTTACACGCACACTAACATGCTAAGATACATAAAACTACAAATAGTAAAATGTGAGACTCAATACAGGAGAAGAAGTTGAGAGAGCACCATCAGAGGAGCAGCCGACACCAGGAGCACAGCCACCAGGAAACACCACCAGGAACCATCACCAAGAACCGCCACCAGAACCGCCACCAGGAACTGCCACCAAGAACTGCCACCAGGAACCGCCACCACGAACCTCCACCATGAACCGCCACCAGGAACCGCCACCAGGAACCGCCACCAGGAACCGCCACCATGAACCTGCCACCACGAACCACCACCAAGAACCGCCACCACGAACCACGAACGCCACCACGAACCACCAGGAACCGCCACCAGGAACCGCCACCAGGAACCGCACCAGGAACGCCACCAGGAACACAGGAACCACACCAGGAACCGCCACCATGAACTGCCACCACGAACCACCACCAAGAACCGCCACCACGAACCACCACCAAGAACCGCCACCACGAACCACCACCAGGAACCGCCACCAGGAACCGCCACCAGGAACCGCCACCAGGAACCGCCACCAGGGCCCAGGGGAGAGAAGAGGCCCAAACACCACCCCTTCACCAGGAGCCCACAGGACAGACCCAGGCAGCCACATCCAACCACCGCCCCTGGTGCAGGCGCTCCTACAGAGCAAACACTCGAAATCCTAAAAATGATCAAGGAAATAGCCCCTAAAATAAATAAATTGAGTAAAATATGTATAATAAAAACAAGTAAAAGTATAAAATTTCAAAAAAAAATCCAAGAAGCAACGGAAACATGTAAGTGGCAGACCTTCCACCAGAAAATGTATACAATGTACATTTAAATATTATTTAGCTGGAAATGAGAAAGAAGAAAACTAATTTTATTTATATATATCCTCATCCATTAACCATTAGCATATGAACTGACTTGACTCGAAGAAGCAATTTATTGAAAAAAATCTATTTATCCTAGTCCAGTACATTAATAAATAGAAAGAAAGAAATACAAACTTCTCAAATCAAGATTCAAATTCTGAATCATTTACTTTAGGTTTTGCTTTCTGCAGTTTGTGAATATGACAGTGACAGGAGTGGAGGAGGCTTGTAGGTGGAAGCTCCAAACCTCATTTTCCTGTTTACTTCACGCGCACAGATTACAGCTGTGAGTTTAGACCAATACAACATCTGCCATCGCTGATAAAACCTGATATTTCTCACGGAACATTTCAAGTCTCGTGTTAAAGTGGGACTAAACATCTAAACTCTGCCCATAATCACATTTCAGACAGAGCTGCTAAAACTGGTCTGGAGGACTAAAGGGGTGGATGACTAGGCGCAGTAGATGATGCTAGAGCCTACTTTGCAGCTGATTATGTCAACGTTCCCTGAGGGTGTGATGCTAACTATAGGCACTGCTCTGAGCTGACTTAGCAGGAATTACAGGTGAGGTGATTTGTGCTGTTCAACAAGTCTGTCAGTCATCAAATTACAGTCAGAAAATAGCTTCCATCAGCCAACACTTTTTCAGTTTGTGAGTCTCACGTTTTTGTTGAAAATCAAACACTTAAACAGGACCATGAACACTTGTATTGCTCACAGGCTCCTGAAAATGTGCTTTGTATTCTGCTTTGTAAATCCACTTTGTATTTCTTTCTTGAGTTTTCAGACTATTTTGAATCTTTGTTGATGGTGTTTGCAAACCTGTGCACTGTGTCACTATGAAGGCTGCATTCTATTTTGGTTTGGACTCGAGACAAACCCACCTCCACTATGAGAAAATGCAATGAAATGGCCAATCAAATCGGGTTTCCAAAACACGAACTCGGGCTAGTTCGGTTGGATTTACGTCACAGCAAAAATGTCAGCAAACGCAGTAAACATGGAGGATTGTCTTTTCATCATTTTGATGTGTTAAGTTGTGTATGTGAAGAGAAAGTGTCTTCTAAAAACTTCGTAGCGACATTTAGACTTTCTTTCACATCAATTTGACAATAGACAGAATTTTTTTTTGAACATGTAATAATCAAACTGCCAGAAGTGAGTCGCTGACAGCTAATGTTAACTAACAGATTAAATTTATTAGCAGGAGCTAGCAACACCTGACATTACATTAAACTTTCTCTGGTGTCCATATTTTCCCCAACTGTTGCAATGGAACATATTTACAACAGATGTCGGGAGAACTGACATGGATTTATTGACTACCGATATTCACCGGGTTATAAGATGCAATAACAGTAATGTTGAATTCTCTCTGTTTTCATACATAAGGTGCACTGGATTATAAGGCGCATTAAGCGAAACTAATGGACGACACTTAGAACGGATCCTTAGCCCAGGCATCCACGATCCACCGGCAGATCGTGGTGTAACTCGCCTGGCGTTGCCTCTCTGTACTGGTGAATGTGTATTACTCTGTGAGGCTCCTGAATATGTTAGCTGTAATGCTCTGACAATCTATCAAGCAGTGCGGCTTCGTAGTAGAGCCTGCGGGACCCGATGCGACGCGGTGCGGGACACATTTTGAAAGCTCATTGCGGGTGCGGACGGGAGCGGGAATGAAAATTCTGTCCCTTGCATGCCCCTACTTTGTAGCGTACAGAAGTCTTACTAAAACATTTTGACAGATTTTTGAGCTCTGTGTACCACATAAAATCAGTTCAAGGTCAATAAGCACAACCAGAATTAATACATGAGGTGAACTGGATTATAAGGTGCACTGTTGATTTTTGAGTAAATTAAAGTATTTTAAGTGCACCTTGTAGCCGGAAAAATACAGTAATGAAATGCAGCATAACTTCTAATCAACTTCTAAACATTCCACTGTACACATACAGGTAGAACACTGCCAGCGTGATGTCACTCAGTTAAACACAATATACACATACGTGGCATATAGCAGTGAAAAAAGCATGCATTTGATCATTTCTTATTTTTCTTTCATTATTCGTATTGCTTTTACCTGTCTCTGAGCAGGACTTTGGGGACTGTCTGTTTGTGGATTGGCGCGTTGGGTTTTGTGTGTGAGATAATTGGGTTGAGCTGAGGTCAAACACAGACTGAACTTTAATGAGGCTGTTTGAAAAGGACAGTGGCCTCTGCAGTGACACGTTTGAGCCAAAATGGCTGCCAGGGTGACAATAGAGCCCCAGTGTCAGTGTTAATTCTGTTACTGTCAGGAAACTGGACTAACTACATGTCCACTACACAGAGCCGACTGGACACTGTACACACTGCTCACACACGCAGAAGTGTGACTAGACTGGAACTCAACTCTGAACTGTACTAAGACTGGATCAAGACTATAGCATGACTTGACCGGGACTAAACAAAGACTAAATACTACAGAAAGACTAAGCCAGGATTTAAGACTTGACTGGGACTAAACCAGGACTAGACTAGGACTAGAGCAGGACTAGACCAGTGATACACACAGACTAAACCAGGACTAAACAAGAACCAGAACTAAACCAAGAACAAACAAGGCTTGAACCAGGACTTGACTAAGCCTAAACCTGGTGGACTAGAGCAGGACTAGAACAGGACTAGAACAGGACTAGAACAGGACTAGGACTAGAACACAGGACTAGAACAGGACTAGAGCAGGACTAGAACAGGACTAGAACAGGACTAGAACAGGCCTGCATAAAAAAGCATGCCTTGTTACAGTGACTGGGCTCACCTCTCCACAGATCCGATGTGCAACTTTGCTTGGTAACGTTGCCTGCTGTCTCCATGGAGATAGATACATTTATGGTTATACTATGGAACTTTTTTGACAAACCAATAACATCTCCATGGAGACAAGCAGATGTTGGAAACTTAACCCTAGTCTAGTCCTGCTCCAGTCCTGCTCTAGTCCTGCTCTAGTCCTGCCCTAGTCCTGCTCTAGTCCTGCTCTAGTCCTGTTCTAGTCCTAGTCTAGTCCTGCTCTAGTCCTGCTCTAGTCCTACTCTAGTCCTGCCCTAGTCCTAGTCTAGTCCTGCTCTAGTCCTGCTCTAGTCCTGCCTAGTCTAGTCCTCTAGTCTAGTCTCTAGTCTGTCTAGTCCTGCTCTAGTCCTCTAGTCCTCTCTAGTCTCTAGTCCTGCTCTAGTCCTGCTCTAGTCCTGGTGTAGTCCTGCTCTAGTCCTGGTGTAGTCCTCTCTAGTCTGGTCTAGTCCTGCTCTAGTCCTGGTCTAGTCCTGCTCTAGTCCTGGTGTAGTCCTGCTCTAGTCCTGGTGTAGTCCTGCTCTAGTCCTGGTGTAGTCCTGCTCTAGTCCTGGTCTAGTCCTGCTCTAGTCCTGGTCTAGTCCTGCTCTAGTCCTGGTCTAGTCCTGCTCTAGTCCTGGTCTAGTCCTGCTCTAGTCCTGGTCTAGTCCTGCTCTAGTCCTGGTGTAGTCCTGCTCTAGTCCTGCTCTAGTCTCTAGTCCTGGTCTAGTCCTGCTCTAGTCCTGGTGTAGTCCTGCTCTAGTCCTAGTCCTCTAGTCCTGGTGTAGTCCTGCTCTAGTCCTCTAGTCCTGCTCTAGTCCTGGTGTAGTCCTGCTAGTCTCTAGTCCTCTGTAGTCCTAGTCCTGTGTAGTCCTGCTCTAGTCCTGGTGTAGTCCTGCTCTAGTCCTGGTGTAGTCCTGCTCTAGTCCTGGTGTAGTCCTGCTCTAGTCCTAGTCTAGTCCTGCTGTAGTCCTGGTGTAGTCCTGGTGTAGTCCTGCTCTAGTCTTGCTCTAGTCCTGGTCTAGTCTTGCTCATACTTACACAAATGCAATGTATTTACAGTATGTTTAATGCCGTACTGTGTAACATTCCAAGAAAAGCAACAACATCTCCATGGAGACAAGCAGGTAGCAGACCCGTCAATCTGGAAAGTTCCACAGAGCTTGTTCATTTCGATTTAGTTCCTGACAATGGACAAGGACATGAGAATAAAAACATGATAAAAACAGAATTTAAGTTCATGAAAAAGTTAAATACAAAGTTAAAATAAGTGAGACAGGATAATGTGGACAATATTTATAACGTCAGGCGAAACTCTTTCAAATCCACGTTCACATTATCTCCTGTTGTGTTCCAGATATGATGATGACATATTGTATTGGAGACAGATCCATAAGCAGCAGATGAGATTTCAATGGAGGAACAGCTCATTGATTTTGTGCTGTATAATCGTCCCGTGCACCTGCCGCTGTGTCGATTACAGTCTGACACACTGCGCTTTTAAACATTCTCAACACGCTCCCGGACACTACTTTACAAACACTCAACGTTTATCCAAGTTTGATGTTCTTTTTAGCTTTATTATATTATATTTTAAAGTTGTTTTTTTCCTCCCCAGTGTCAGAGTGAAGGCTGTTACTGTCACGGACTAACTACACGTCCAGGGCCAACGGGAAACTGTGTCCACACTCTTCACACGTCACATCACAACTGGGACTAGACAGGGACTCAACTCAGAACTAAAACAGGACTAGAGCAAGATTTACCTGGACTAAACTAGGATTTGATCAGGGCTAAACCAGACCAAAACCGAGACTAAATTAGGACTAAACCAGGACTAAACAAACACTAAAGCAGGATTTAGGAGTTCACCAAAACTAAACCAGGACGAGACCAGGAATAAAGCAGGACTAAACCAAGACCAGGACTAAACCAGGAAACCACTAAACCAGGAGGACTTTAACCAGGACTGACTAAGCCAAGGACAAAACCTAAGGTTTCAGGACTTTAAGACAACCTCAACAAAGAAAACATAAAACAATCCAGTGTCTTGATGGCATAAAGACACTCAAGGATCTCTTGGGATCAACCCTGACAGCTCCAGGCCTTGGACACTCTTATTTCCTGTGTGGATCTTGAGATCCTCACACCTCTCCTGGCTCTCCTTTCTCTTTCTCTCCTTTCTCCCTCTCTCCTTTCTTTTTTCTCTCTATCTCCCTCTCTTCTTTCTCCCTCTTTCTATCTCCCCCTCTCCTTTCTCTTTCTCTCTATCTTCCTCTCTCCTTTCTTCCTCTCTTATTTCTCTCAGCCTCCCTTTCTCTTTCTCTCCTTTCTCCCTCTCACCTTTCTTTTTCTATCTATCTCCCTCTCTCCATCTCTTTTTTCCCCTTTCTCTGCATTTCCCTCTCTCCTTTCTTTTTCTCTGTATCACCCTCTCTCCTTTCACCCTCTCTTCTTTCTCTTTCTCTCGATCCTCTCTCCTCTCTCTTTCTGTCCTTCTCTCCTTTCTCCCTCTCTCCTTTCTAACACTCTCTATCTCCTTCTCTCCTTTCTCTTTATCGCCCTCTCTCCTTTCTCTTTCTCTCTCTGCTTCTCCCACTGTCCTTTCCTCCTCTAGTCTCTCTCCTTCCTTGTCTTTCTCACATTCACCAGTTTCCTCTTTCTCCTCTTCCTTCTCTCTCTCCTCCTTTCTCTCTGTTTCTCTCTTTCTCACTCCCCACCCCACCCTGCTCCTCTCATTCTCTCTCCTTATCTTTGTCACACCCACTTCTTCTCCCTCCCTCCTTCCAACCCCAAGATCACATTTTCGGTTTCTATCTCTCCTACCACCCTCTCTCTCTCATTCTCTCTATCACACTCTCTCCTTTCTTTTTCTTTCCTTTCACCATCTCTCCTTTCTCTTTCTTTCTATTGTCCTCTCTCCTTTCTATCACACTCTCTCCTTCCCTTTTCTATCCTTTCATCCTCTCTCCTTTGTCTTTCTCTCTATATCTCCCTCTCTCCTTCTCTTTTTCTCTCTACAGCCCTTTCTCCTTTCTCCCTCTCTCTATTTCGGTCTCTCCTTTCTCCCTCTCTGTCTCCCTCTCTCCTTTCTCCATCTCTTTGTTTCCCGTTATTTTTTCTCTTTCTCTCCCTCTCTCCTTTCTCTCTATCTCCCTCTCTCCTTTCTCTCTATCTCCCTCTCTCCTTTCTCTCTATCTCCCTCTCGCTCTCTCTCCCACTTCTTCCACTGTCCTTTCCTCCTCCTCTCTCTCTGGCTTCTTTCTATCTCTTTCTCTCTGTCTCTCTCTCTGCCTCCCCCTTTCTTCTGCTTCCTCACTCTCCTTTCTCTCTGTTTCTCTCTTTCTCACTCCCCACCCCACCCTGCTCCTCTCATTCTCTCTGCTTATCTTTGTCACACCCACTTCTTCTCCCTCCCTTCTTCCAACCCCAAGATCACATTTTCTGTTTCTTTCTCTCTCTCTCTCTTTCTCTCCCTCGTTTTTTGACAGCCTTTTGTATATAATGTTTGTATTTTACACCTTGCCCGGGGCGTACAGTTGGAAACTCACTGCAGAACAACTGTTGCATTTACAGAAATGTTTATAAAAGGCCCATATGAGGCTGTTTTCTGATTTATGTTATCATATTTCCTCATCACAAACAGACCTGGAGTTGTGCACATGTTTAACACACAAACCTGCATATTTACTATCATGTGCGAATACAGGAAGTGCTCCACTCTGTTTTTAAACTCCATATACTGCCATTAGTAGCCAGGCTGGCGTCACCTAGTGCCTCCACTCAATTTCATTTCTCTCCAGCGACTAGGTCAGGAATCAGAATACACTAGACGGTTTGCAAGAACCTTGGAAGTGTGAGTTTGAGCACCAGCCAATCAGCGAAGACCTAAACATTCTGTGTTGGCAACGATTCCCGAGATCGAGGATTTAAAGCCGGAACAAAGAGAACGTTTGGTGAATTTTATCAAGGGGAAAGATGTTACTGCCCTTCATCCTACGGGATTTGGGAAAAGCTTAATATACCAGTTCGCCCCGTTAGTGCCGCAATACGTACGTCACAACCAAATAGCAGTGATTGGTTTAATTAAAGAAAGTATCCGCCTACCGTCGAGTGAACAAATCCTAATGCTGCGAGGTCAGACGGTTTCCACGAAGTGAAACCAGCTGATGAATCAGGTTAACCACCTAGTGCCTTGGCTCATTTTAATTTCTCTCCAGCGACTAGGTCAGGAATCAGAATACACTAGACGGTTTGCAACAACCCAGAAGTTGTAGACCGCACACCGGCCAATCAGTAAAGAGCTGAACCAACCCGAGTTGTGACAGCAGACTGCATACACTATCCTGCTTTGGACTTCCTTTGTCAACTACAAACTTTGCTTTTTTTTTTATTTCACCTTTAATTCACAAGTTCATCTCGCAGAAATAACAATGATCATTGACAGACATGTTCACTCTCTGCTTTGTTTGCTGTTGTACGGAAGCCAAGAGGGGTCACAACAAATGCAAACGCCGCAACACATACAAATGCAACAACACATTAAAAAGTCACAACGGAAGTGACCGCGGGACTCTATTTTCCGACGGACTGATCAAGCAGCAAATGAAGAAGAAGAACTACAACGTGAAACGAATAATGATAAAACAATAAATTACTTTTACTTACATTTCCAACTTTCTCTTTCCTTTACTTTTCACATTGTAGTTCTTCTTCTTCACTTGCCGCTTGATTGGTCCGTCGGAAAATAAAGAGTCCCGCGGTCACTTCCGTTGTTTTTGTTTGATGTGTTGTGGCTTTTTAATGTGTTGTGGCTTTTAATGTGTTGCGGCGTTTGGGTTTGTGTTGTGGCGTTTGTATTTGTTGCAGCGTTTGCATTAAAATAGAGTCCTGTGGTTATTTCCGTTGTGGCTTTTTTTTGGTTTGTTGTGGTTTTTTTGTCGTGTTGTCACATTTGTATTCGTCGCGGCGTTTACATTTGTTGTGACCCCTCTCGGCTTCCGTACTGTTGTGCTGGCAATTACTTGGACACCACTGAATGTTCTGGCGCATTACATACATCACGACCAAATAGCAGCAATTGGTTAAATAAAAAAAGTACCCACCTACTGTCGAGGGAACGAATCCTAATGCTGCGAGGTCGGACGGTTTCTGATGAATCTGACAATGCAACTGGAATCATTTGGGTCATTTCACCTCCTGAATTTCCTGTCTATACTGAACTAAAAGTAGCTAAATGTTCTGGGTGGAACAGAATATTTTGAGCATTGGATGTAGACAGATTAATAATGCAGAATTACTCAAACGTGTGTGAATGAAACAAAACACAACTCCCGGCCTGTTTTTGAGGAGGTACAAACATTCTAACATGGCTTAAAACTCACAAGAGTTAATTTTGTGTCTTTAATTTGCATTGTTCCCATTCAAATAAATATAAAATAAAATAAAATAAATGAAGCTATGTTTTCACAGTCACTCCTTTGCCTCCCCTGTTTGGCTCTCGTCTCTCTCTCCCTCCTCGTCTCTCACCCCTTCTCCTATACCGGTCTGTATTATCCAAATGGAACAGCAGAGACAGTCTATCTATATGGAAATGATACGTCGGTGTGGGGGGGATGTGCTCTGGTCACATGGGCTTTAAATCGCTGTTGTCGCTCTGGAAACAAATATTTTCTTTATGCTAATTGTAGATCTATCTTCAACCTTAATAAATTCATCACATTTTTAGACAGAACAAGCAAATAGTCTCAACAATTATAGGACATGTTTTAGCTGGAAAATGTGTAGGTCCATGTTCCAATAATGGACTCTTGTGATGAGCTTTTAGTCAGGTTATAATGTGGTGTATCTCTTTAAAAACATACCTGCAGTTCACACATGTTTGAGTAACGCTGCATTAGTAGGCTGTCTGGATCCCCAAAGTTCAAAATGCTCAGTTCCACCTTGTGAGGTCGTGTAGTGGTAGTTTTCAAGTTAACAGATAGATAGCTTTTACCTTTTATTCAATATAGACTGGTCATTCCATTCCAAATCATCCAAAAGATTCTAGTGGAGGTGTATGGAGTTTAAAAACACAGTGGAGCACTTCCTGTATATGTATATGACATCACAAGGTGGAATAGATCTATAAGTTTGACCTGTAACTTGGCTTGGTGGCGCCTCCTGTTTGTCTGATAGATAAGTTTAATGCCAGACTAGTCTGTGGAAGATTGTAGATAAAACATAATAATGGAGACAAGCATGAGGAATCTCCAGCAGTAAAGTTTCATAGTGCAACTTCAAGTCATCCTCACAGACATCACATTTTTGTTTGTCCCACACATGGAAGAATAATAAACTCTGGAAGGTGAATCCAAAATGGTGTCGTATTGTTTTGAGTGGCCTGTGCTCAGAGGCGCATGGGCCCCGAAATCATTTTCTTTTCTGAATCACTTCGAGAGTTCAGAGCGAGCACAGAGCAGGGCTAGTGAGAGCTCAGGCCTAGCCTTACAAAATTAACTTTAGCCGTTTTGACGATGAAAAAAAAAAAAGAAAATAAATTGTCATGAGTTTTGACTAATGACCGAAAGAAAGAACAAGATCACAGATACAAGCGGCCGAAGTGAGTTTCCTCCGCAGGCAGTTCCGGGTGTCTACTGGACAACATCCCACTGAGAAGAGGCCCTGAGGAAGACCCTGGACACACTGGAGGGACTCTGTCTCTGGGCTGGCCTGGGAATGCCTCAGGATCCCCCGGAAAAGCTGGAGGAAGTGTGAGTGGAGAGCTGAACCTCCCTGCTTAGACGACTGCCTCTGGCGCTGGATAAAGTGGAAGAAGATGGAAACAGAGAAGAATCTCTACAAATCCAAGCTTTGTGAAAGCTGTGGATGCTCTGTCAGAGCTGAACACGGGCAGTTTGAATTCCCAAAACAGTACATTGTGTTCTGTGGGAGAATTCTGTCTGGGCCCAAGCTCCCGGGAAATGCAGTACCCGGAACAGTCACTAGTCGATCTCGCCCAGAGACAGAGGAGGAATGTCTTACTCAGTTCTTATTATGAATCCATTAAAAATTTCTAATGCAACAGCAAGTTTTAGCTTCTTGTTTATATCCACCATTTTGGGGATTTTTACCATTTAAAAGATGCATTATTTTGTTTTGAATTGCTAATTGTCATAGTACCAGTAAAATCTTCCATTTCTTTGAAACCCATGGACAGTAGACAAGCCCATTCTCCTGCCTCCAACAATGGATGCATAAAAAAGCTCTAATGAAATTCAAATTGGGCTAATATTAAAGCAACAAAACAAATTGGTTTTTGGGGAGCACAGAATCAGTGTCATCAACATGACAAAAGCCTCTTCCTCCTTCTCCTCTTCGTACTCCTCTTTCTCTTCCTCCTTATTCTACCCCTCGTCTTCCTTGTCTTTCTCCTCCTTCTTCCTCCTCTCTCCTCTTCTTCACACCTCTGCAGCTTTGGTGAGTTTCTTTCATTCCATCTGAAAAGAAAAGAAAAGATACCATTTTGTTTTGAGCTGAATAGAATACAGGAAATTAGATGAGATGAAGAGAAAGAGACAGAAGACAAAAACAAATATATGGATGTATAAGTTAAAGTTGCAAAATGTAACGAAGGTTCCACAATAATTAATTAAATAATTAATCATTTAATTACATTATTTATTTATTTTTTTTGCTCACAGTTATCTTGTATTGCATGCAATCTCCATACATTCTCAAACGTGTGAATGAAACAAAACACAACTCCAGGTCTGGTTTTGATGAGGTAACAACATTAGAACATGCCCTCAAGGTGCAGTGTGTAACTTTTCTGGTGGAGGGTCTGTCACCTGCTCGCTTCTATGCAAGAGCGTAGGTTTGGTCTCAGCTTTGGTGGGGACATTATCAGCTTTTCGTACGATGCAGTCTGCAAAAACCAAACAGCACACATCTTTATAAGAAAGGTTCAAATGGGATAAGAAGTTACTGATAAGAAGAAGATGTTTTATTAATTCTTCACAGAGTCTGTTCAGGTCCAAAATAAGTGAGAGGTAGTTTCATTTTTCAGTTCGCAAAATGTACAGTTTGTGTCCATTGCCTTACTAAGATGATAACAGCCATGTAGACGTTTGTAGCAGATTTCCATTTGCTTGTTGGTAATGAAATATTTGTGAGTAATGTCTGTACATTTTTCCATGGAATATTGTCAGTAGAGTCGGGCTGTTCACAGTGCATAGAGCAGGGCTCTGTTTGGGAGGTGCACTTGTGGCGACAGTCGCTCTTTTTTTCATTATAAGACAAGTTTAATTGAAGATGAAGCCAAGTAAGTTCCTTTTGAAAAGTTTGTCAAAGTTTGGTGTGCAGCGTCTTCAAGCCGACATCTTCAGGTGCTGCCCTGTCCTGCCGCTTCCCCAGTTTAGGCTCCTGGCTCCACTAATGACATCACTCTGTTGCAGCCAATGAAACAGGAGTAAGGAGTAACTCTGTCATCATATCACTGAATACATCTCAGAACGTCTAATATGCAAAATGTGAACTAAAACATGTTCAATTAATACTACTGAGTTTGGAAAAATATTGGAATTCAATTTATATTTTTATTTATTAAAATAAAATGGCAAATATTGGTAGGGACTGGTAGGGATTGGTTTGTCCCCACCATCCCTATACAAACCTACGCCCTTGTTTCTATGGATACATTATGGATACATCACTGCTCCCCCTGGAATGTTCCACAATTCAGAGACTTTTAACTCAGCTTCCAGTTTAGCTTTTCTTAATTGTAGCTCTGCTTTGCTTCTTGTTCCGCGTATGAGGCCCGTGCTTTTGCGTCTTCTGCTTCGGCGGATGGCTGCACTTGATGCGGAGAAACGGAAGCTTTTCACGACACTTGATTCCTTCTCTGTCTTTGCTGCTTCCATCTTTTTTCCGGGTTCTTCTCAGGTGGACTCCAGATTCTCATCTTTTCACTGTACTGTCCTCACTGAGATTAAACCTCCTCTTACATTTATTCAATTCATGGTTTAATAGTTCAAAAATACCACAGAAACACACATTCTGACTGTGAGCGGGGTCGCCTCTCCACAGATCTGACTTGTATCTTGGTCTGGTTTGGTCTCCATGAAAATAGAAAGGTTTAATGTCATACTGTAAAACATTCAGAAAAGTTACACAAGAATCAAGTTTGCATAATATACATAAAGCCTAACTCGAGTAACAACGCCTCAGACAGAGCAGTGCCCACAGTTAGCGTCACACCAGGGAACGCTGAAGTGTCGATACACATTTGAGCAGCGTTTTGTCCCACTATTGTTGCAGCGAGCAGAGGCAGAGTGACTGATTGTTGCTCCGTGGGGGGACCTGCTGTTCCTGGAGGTTTTTTTCTTCCAGTGGACGAGCTGTTAGTCCGAGCAGCTCCAGAACACACGGAGCTAAAGGGAGGTCAGGCCCAGATCAAGCCCCACACAAGAGCTCAGAAGTGGGATACTGCGGGAGGAGAGAGGGGGTCCCCGGAGAGTGCAGATCGTTAACCCGAACGAGAGAAGGAGATGAGACGGAAAGTACTGGGGTAGAGAGAAGAGAGGGAGAGAGAAGGAAATGAAGGAAGAGGGAGAGAGAAAAGAGTGGGGAATGAGCTGAGATGGAAAGAGAAGGGGGTAGAGAGAGAAAGAGAGGGAGAAGAAGGAGTAGAGAGAGAGAAAGAGTGGGAGAGAAAAGGAAGAGGAATAAGAAGAGAAAGAGAGAAAAAAGAGAAAGAAAAAGTAGAGAGACACAGAGAGAAAGAGTGGGAGAGAAAAGGGAGAGGAATAAGAAGGGAAAGAGAGAGAGAGAAAGAAATTAAAAGAGAGAGAGAAAGAGAAAGAAAAAAGAGAGAGAAAGAAAGAGAGAGCGAGAGAAAGAAAAAGAGAAAGAAAGACAGTGAGAGAAAGAAAGAAAATAAAAAGGAAGAGGGAGAGAGAAAGAGAAAGAAAGAGAGAGAAAGAGAAGGAGAGAAAGAGAAAAAGAGAGAGGTAAAGAAAGTGTAGAGAGAAAGAAAGAGAGAAAGAAAGAGAGAAAAAAGGAGAGAAAAGGGAGAGAAATAAAGAGAAAGAAGAAGTAGAGAGGGAGATAGAGTGGGAGAGAAAAGGGAGAGGAATAAGAAGAGAAAGAAAAAAGAGAAAGAAAAAGTAGAGAGAGAAAGAGTGGGAGAGAAAGGTGAGAAGAATAAGGAGAAAAAGAGCAAAAAGAGAAAGAGAGAGAGTAATAGAAAGAGTCAGAGAAAGAGAAAGAAGAAGTAAAGAGAGAGAAAGAGTGGAAGAGAAATACAGAGAGAGAAAGAAAGAGAGAGAGAAATAAACAAACAGAGAGAAAAGGAAAGAAAAAAGAAAGAGAGAAACAAAAAAAGAGAGAAAGAGAAAGGGAGAGACTGAGAAGGGGGCAGAAGGAGGGGTAGATAGAGAAAAAGAGTGGGTGAGAGAAGGAATAGACCAATAGCTGGGAAAGAGGAGAGAATACTCACAAGCCTTTATGTTTTTATTTATTATTATTTTTTTACAAATCTTTTTTTCTTTATTAAAAAGGTTATAGATTATACATACCAGAAATATTCCTTTCCTTCTCCTCATTATGATATTATTGTGGTTTTGTGTTGCTTTTGAACTATACTCTTTGGGGGAAACTAAACATGAACTCATTTACAGAAAAGTCAGGTCCCAGTTTGAACATTGTGGATTCCAGACGTTTGTGCTCAGTCAGTTTTCATGTAGATTTGATTTCTTGTTACACAGCGGGTTTAAAGCCAAGGTTTTGTTCCTGCTGTTTCTGTCTGAAAATGCGAGAATCAAAGGTCATCTGTCTGTCCTCCCACCTCGCTCTCCTTCTCTCTCTTTTCTTTTCTTCTCTTTCTCTCTGTCTCTCTTTCCTTCTCTCTCTCTTCTTGTGTGGAGTGAGAGATAGAAGCCTGTTCCTGATTTTTTTTTTTTTTGTCTTAATCATGGATTTTAGATGTAATTTCTTGTGGTGTGTGATCATGCAATAAATGTCTTGGAAAGTCCTTCTCCTCTTCCATCTCGCTCTCTTTCTCTCTCCTTCTTTCTCTCTCACTTTCGCCTTCCCTACCTATCATTCTCTCCTTTTCCTTCTCTCTCTCTCCCATCTTTCTCCTTCTATCTCTCTCTGCATCCCTCCTTTCACCTCTCCGCCTGCTTCCCTCGCTTTAATGAGCAGGCCACCGACTGGCAGCTATACACTCGTTTTTCAAATCCACCAATTATTTATGAAGACTCAAATATTCCAGTTAGACGCTCTTTTGAACCGCTGCAGGAGAGTGTGGGAGCAGAGGCTTTCTATAAACAACAGGGGGCGCTCACGGCATCAGGACAGATAAAACCCCATTTGAACCAGACGTGTAAACAGCTTGATCCAGAACACACTCGTCTCTAAAAGTTTATACGGATGTAATTAAGGAGCAAAGCATTAAACTCTAAACTCTATGTGCTCCTTTGTTGCAAGTCTGTCACTGAAATAAACAAATCTGATTGGACGTCCATGTTTGGTTCTGACTCGAGGCGTGAGTGAGGGAGTGGAGACCAGACTGAAATCCCTTTGTATAAAAAATACATAGAGCTCAGTCTCGCTTGTAGGAAAATTGAGGCCAAGCTGGTGCCACCTAGTGCCTCTGCTCAGTTTCTCTCCAGCAACTGGGGCTACGTTCAGACTGCAGCCTGAAGTGACCCAAATGTGCCCCTCTGTGACCTGTATCTGATCTTTTAATGACAGTCTGAATGACACATCCGATTTTTTCAAATGTGACCCAGGACACTTGGATATGTGGTCCTAAAGCCGATACATATCCGATCTTTTGACATGCGACTTCAGTCTGAACGGCCAAAGTGCATTCATCCACCTACACGTTATCAACAAGCCACAAACGTCACTATTCTGCGTTGAAGTAGGCGAAAATTGTTAATGAACTCCTGTGTCACTGAAGCGAAGCACATCACCACTCACCACTCTTGGCTCCGTCTCCACATCCACATGTTTCTTTCAACGGACGTCGCTGCCGCTGCCCCACAAAACACCACGACCAAAAACCTCGTCCTTCTCCTTCTCAATCTCCTCCTTAAAACAAGTAAGTTGTTCATGTTCTGGCTCCGGTACGAGAGGAACTTTAAAATCTCCAGGTGCTCGATGCTGCGTCCATGTTTGGACAACTTCTGTAAACACAGAGACGCTCGCTGAGGTTGACGTCGTCGTGTCTCCAGTGTCACATGTGGGACACTTTCGGGCCGTTTAATGTTCACACACTGGAGTCACATACAAGTCACATTTAAGTGGAAATGTGAACAACCTCGCAAAAACATCAGATTTCACAAAAAAATCCAAATTGAGCTTTAAGCCCTGCAGTCTGAACGTAGACTAAGTCAGGAATCAGAATACACTAGATGGTTTGCAAGAAACCCGGAAGTTGTAGACCGCGCACCGGCCGATCTGAGAAGAGTTTTGAAGCCATGACGTCGAACTCAAGCACCTGTCTGGGTCCCTTTTGTGGAACAGCACAACAGTAAACAAAGCAGTTGACGTGGATGTAGACGAAGACAGACATTCTGTGTTGGCAACGATTACCGAGATTGAGGATTTAAAGCTGAACCAAAGAGAATGTTTGGTGAATTTTATCAAGGGGAAAGACGTTATTGCCCTTCTTCCTACGGGATTTAGGAAAAGCTTAATATACCAGTTAGCCCCATTGTCACGACCAAAGGGATTGATTAAATAAAAAAAGTACCCATCTACCTTCGAGAGCGTGAATTCTAATGCTGCGAGGTCAGACTGTTTCTACGAAGTGAAATGAGTGAAAATGCTGAGGTGAAGAAAAAGGAGAAGAGATAAAACTGACTTATATGTTAGTTGTTGGTTTAGGGTTAATATATGAATGAGTTAGTCCTATGAGGTTCATTTGGTCTTCTGATAATTTATGTTATTAGGTTCTTTTTTCAGACAAAGAGTTTGTTTTCATACCTGACCTGACTTTCGACTGCTCCCTGTGGTCTTCCTCAGAGTGGTCACGTGATGTTGCTGTAACGTGTTCAGTCAGCTCATTTGTACAGGTTTTGGCGCTGTCGTCCTACCGGTGGAGGCAGGACGACACAACTGTTAGAGACCAGAGCCGAGTTTTGCTGTCAAGGTAAAGTTCACAGCAAATAGCATACTAATGTCACTCTCTCCTTGAGTAAAGGTTCATTCTGTCTTCAGTTATGAAAATTAGAATTATGTCAGATTTACACTGACTGCAACTGTGGTGCGGTAAGTATTTACAGCAGGTTACTTTCAGATGCCTGTTACACCAACTGTTAACAACTGCGGTGTATTTGACCAGTTTCACGTGGTTTCACACGGTTTCACGTGCGATCACGCAGTTATAATTCACATGTAATGACCTGAAAACTGTTCTAGACCACTGCAATGTCTGACAAAAATAGACTTCTTGTTGATTATTTCCACAGAGCCGCACAGTCCCACACACACACTCCTCAGAGGTGAGTGTGGCAGGTGCAGAGGTGAGTGTGGCAGGTGTAGAGGTGAGTGTGGCAGGTGCAGAGGTGAGTGTGGCAGGTGAAGAGGTGAGTGTGGCACAGTGTGCAGGTCAGGTGAGTGTGTGCAGGTGAGGTGCAGAGGTGAGTGTGGCAGGGCAGAGGTGAGTGTGTGCAGGTGCAGAGGTGAGTGTGGCAGTGAGGTGTGTGTGTGCAGAGGTGAGTGTGCAGAGGTGAGTGTGGCAGGTGAGGTGCAGAGGTGAGTGTGGCAGGTGAAGAGGTGAGTGTGCAGGTGAGGTGAGTGTGGCAGGTGAGGTGAGGTGAGTGTGGCAGGTGCAGAGGTGAGTGTGGCAGGTGCAGAGGTGAGTGTGGCAGGTGTGCAGAGGTGAGTGTGGCAGGTGCAGAGGTGAGTGTGGCAGGTGAAGAGGTGAGTGTGGCAGGTGCAGAGGTGAGTGTGGCAGGTGCAGAGGTGAGTGTGGCAGGTGCAGAGGTGAGTGTGGCAGGTGAGGTGAGTGTGGAGGTGAGGTGAGTGTGGCAGGTGAGTGTGGCAGGTGCAGAGGTGAGTGTGCAGTGCAGAGTGAGTGTGGCAGGTGCAGAGGTGAGTGTGCAGGTGCAGAGGTGAGTGTGGCAGGTGCAGAGGTGAGTGTGGCAGGTGCAGAGGTGAGGTGGCAGGTGCAGAGGTGAGTGTGGCAGGTGCAGAGGTGAGTGTGGCAGGTGCAGAGGTGAGTGTGGCAGGTGAAGAGGTGAGTGTGGCAGTGAAGAGGTGAGTGTGCAGGTGAAGAGGTGAGTGTGGCAGGTGCAGGTGAGGTGGCAGGGCAGAGGTGAGTGTGGCAGGTGCAGAGGTGAGTGTGGCAGGTGCAGAGGTGAGTGTGGCAGGTGCAGAGGTGAGTGTGGCAGGTGCAGGTGAAGAGGTCACTAGTTTTAAAGTCTGTATGTGATTTTTGGTTTGTTTGTTTGAAACAGAAAGTTAGAATTAGAGATTCTTTTCGTCAGGCAGGAGTTTGTTTACCTGCTCGCATGGGTGCGCCAGAGTCTCGTTTGTAATCGAAATTAATCAGACAAACCTCCCCACCAACTAAGACTGGCCACGCACCAGCACTCACAGACTCGAGAAAGAGCCATCAATCTGTCAATCCTTCCTGAGACTCTGGCACTCTAACTAGTGACACAGCTCCATGCAAGCAGTAAACAGACTCTCCTGTCTGACAAAAACAATTCCTAATTCTAACCACACTCTCTGTTTGAAACAAACAAACCAGAAGTCAAACAGAGGCTCTTTAAAAACCCTGGAGCAGCACTTCTGTATTACACCAGATGATGTAACAGATGGAGTTGAGTGTTGGCTATTAACAACTTAACAACGTAAGCAAAAGTTGTGCTAATCATGCCATTATTTATACTGAAAATGTGCCTTTTGCATGTCTCGTTAAAATAAATCTTATATTTCAGACTCTGCGTTACCTTGGCAGCGCGCTAATCCTCATGTTTACATCGCCTGGCCTCGTAGTTGGCAGGTATGCTCTTGTTTGGGCTAATCTGAAGAGGCTTTTATCTCTGTACCTGAGCAGATGTGAGTGCAGCGTGGGGTTATCTTACACACGCTCACAATCTTTGGGAACGAAGCCAATAATGTACGGCACTTGGCATTTTAGATTCGCTATCCTCCAGTTTATAGAAAACAACAAGAAATGCACAGGTAAGCAATATCTATTCATGTTTCAATCATTGTAGTTTAAATGTCACAATAGATTTCTAGCAACGTTTGTGTGTTAATCGTGTGTGAATGAAACAAAACACAACACGGGTTATGTATTTGATGAGGAAACAACTTTATAACAGACCGAAAAATAGTGTAACATGGGCCCTTTAAGTCTATTCTGATTAAAATTACAGCGATACAAAATACTGCGAATACTCCTTTATGTCATCCTCCCTCGAGCTGAGCGTTAGCAGCTATAACCACTCTTATGAAACTGATGCAATCGCGACAAGACTTCCCCCTCCTTCACAACTCTGCCGAAATATCTCCAAAGCACTTTTTTAATCTTTAATTGAAACGCCTCTGCCACAAATCCAATCTGGTCTGGGCTGGAGCGGCACTTTGTAGTGGGTTTGACAAAGAGTACTCCTCTACATTGGATATAATGAGGGAAGTCTTTATCTGCTCCCACGTTTGCAGTGTAAAAATACAATTCCTGCTTTATATTCTGTGGTTCTGTCTGCCTGCCGCTCAGATACCCCTCTATAACCAGCTCGGGGATGCACACAGAGGAGGTGGGATCGTGTGGGAATCGCAAAAGAAAATTGAATTCTGTCAAGTTTTTTTTAAAGAGGATATGTTTGCCCATTCACTCATGAGGCTTCTATAGGGTCTGTTAGGACACTGCTAAGTCACTGCCTTATCTGTGTGACAGGAGGAGCGAACTACACTGAAACTAACACACTCTAGATGTTTATACTAATGACAGCCAGTTATTAGTTCTTTAAGTCTTTAAGTCCATTAAACTACACTAAAGTGTGAACTGAATTCTATTTTGCCACTGATTAGCAGTATTCTCTTGTACATGCAAAGATGTCAGAGTTCTGTTTGTACATGCGTCTTTGCAGTATAGCTGCAGGTGGAAGGTACGCCAACTGTGTGTATAATGAAATGTTATTACTTCACCAGGAATATAGCACAGTTTGACATTCAAACTCATTTATCTCCATGGAGACAGGCCAGTGATGCTTTTTGATCATTTTTATCAATAAAAATATCTGAATAAATACAGGACTATATATGACAAAGTAATGCCATACTGTGGAACATTCCAGACAAAGCAATAGGATCTTCCAGACACTTCCTCAGACACTTCCTCCAGCTCTTCCAGGGGATCCCAAGGTGTTCCCAGGACAGCCCAGAGACATAGTTCAGACATGGCAAACTCAGGCCCGGGGGCCAAATTTGGCCTGCAATATAATTGTATTTGGCCGGCGAGATAGTATCAAATATATATTAGAGCTGCCCGCCGGCTACAGATAGGCTATAGAGACATTATTTATTTAAAATATTATTATTATTATTTTTATATTCTGCTTGTTCTGGATTCAGTGTTTAAGCAAATCTATTTTTAAACATTTATTTTAATAAGAAAAGGTTTAACATTACATATCTCAAAAGAAGAGAAAACATGCAGATATTGTCAACATTTTTCAATAAATATTTAGTTTGACCCTCCACTTCCAGGTTTTTAATTTCGGCCCTCTGTGAATTTGAGTTTGACACCCCTGACATAATCCCACCAGAGTGTCCTGGGTCTTCCACAGGGCCTCCTCCTGGTGGGACATGCCATCTTGTCCATCTTCATTACCCAAAGCTCATGACCATAGGTGAGAGTAGCACAATAAATTGAAATAAACTGCAGCTGCAATCAGTATGTACATCTACTTCTATTTTTATGCTCTTTCAGATTTCAGATTGTCCAACAGCCCTGTCTCCCAGCAGATTCTCTTGTCACTGCCGTCTGCTCTAAAGCCCAGTCCTTCCCGTGCACGTTCCCAGTGAACAGGAACATTACAGGTAACATCATCACCTCTGAGGATCTGACACAGCGTTTGTCATCAGCGGGTGAATCACATTAGGACCTGATGTGTGCTGTCTGAATACATGCTAACGCTATCACAGAAGAATACATGCAGCGTATGCTAACTCCATCAGTCCTGTCTGAATACAAGCGCCGTATGCTAACTCGATCACAGTACATGCGGCGTATGCTAACTCGATCACTGCAGAAGAATAACGACATGGTGCTGAGTATTAGGTTTGAATCACTGCTTCATTTGTTCTGCTGTCACTGTGAGGACCTAATGAATTCACAATGCAAATACAGTAATGAATCCATTTACAGAGGGAACGCTGTAAAACATGAGAGATCAAATAGCTTTTGTTACAAATATGAATCTTGTTTTTATTCACATTTGACGGATTAAAAGAAGGACTTCTGACCTGTTTTTTTTTTTTTTTTTTTTAAGTAACACAATATTGGAAAAAAATATTACATTGGGTGTGTTGATTGCACTTGCGGCAAGGTAGCCGGTCATGTGGTCTCTGCCATGTGACACCTGTGTCACATGGCAGAGACCATAAAGGTCAGAGGTGAACCAGCTCACTTCCTCTTCCTGAGCAGACCTGGCACATGGTTATTTCTGGGTCTTAACAGTCCAGATCAGAGGCTTAGTTCTGGTTGCCGTTTTTAGAGTCTTTATTACTTTGAGTTACTATTGTCAATCTATCGTAGCTCTGCAGCGGGTGTAGGCTGGAGGTAGCGGGGTGTGGAGGGACTCACTTTAAAGGGTGACCTTTTTTATAGTTATCGGTGGTGGTAGCTAGCCTGATTCATCAGCCGGTTTCACTTCATTTCTCTTCGTAGAAACCGTCTGAATTAGAGTTAGAATTCGTTTGCTCGATGGCAGGTGGCTATTTTTTTTATCATTTAACCAATCACATATGTAATGCTCCACTAACGGGGCTAACTGGTATATCAAGGTTTTCCCAAATCCCGTAGGAAGAAGGACAATAACGTCTTTCCCCTTGATGAAACTCACCAAACATTCTCTTTATTTTGGCTTTTAATCCTCGATCTCGGGAATTGTTGACAACACAGAATATATGGCTCTTCGCTGATTGGCTGGTGCCCGGACTTGCACTTCAGGGTTTTTTGCGAACTGTCTATTGTATTTTGATTCCTGACTTAGTTGCTGGAGAGAAATGAGATTGACTGGAGGCACTAGGTGACGCCAGCCTAGCTCGGTGGTGGCACATGTAATTGTGTGTTTTCAGTTATGGTAATGGTTTTCTTTGCATTAATCTCGTTTGTTTTTCATTTATAGCATGTCTCGTTCACCCCAGCTTGAGGATGGAGCCTCACCCCTGCAGTGGGATCCTCAACTGCTCCATATAAATCAACCTTAATGTTTTGTTCAGCCTGTAAATAAAAGCTGCCATATGGCTGTTAGAACCACACACTGACTGACTTTGCTTTGTTTTTAAAGCTGCCTGTGGATCCTCCAGGTGTTACACACTAAAAAAGTGTGTCCTTACTCTGAGTGGGCTTGCATCTCCACAAACTTTACTCTTATTGCTCTGAGAATGACGTCCTGCTTGTTTTCATGGAAATGTTACTACTATATAATCTTCCACTACATGGCATAACATGGAGATTGTTTCAGAGTATGGTTTTAACCTTCCATGGGCTGATGCAGGAAATGTAAATGTGCTGCTTAAGGATCATGTTTCTGTTGAGATTTCTGATGATTATAACAATAATACTTTCCTTTTCAAATTAAAATGTCCACTATGTAAGAGGTGGGGGTTCCAGCACCTGCTTGTCTCCACAGAGATGTTATTTCTTTGACTGTAATGTTCCACATTATGACATTAACTGACCTGTCTTGCATCCACCCAATTACAGTTGTTTTCATTTCTCAAAATTACTCAAAAACATGCATTCTTACAGTGAACGGGGTTGCCTCTCCACAGACCTGAGCTGTTATAATATACTGTATACTGACAGAGCCGCTGAGCCGACTCCATATGTAACCAGCATAGACCGCTTTATTCCTCCAGGGGGCAGCGCTCATACTTGGACCACAAATTAAGACTTCATTTAAAGGTGGGAAGAAACCTCCGAGCCAATTACGGTCCCTGTCAGCCGCGTCGTCTCTGCGGGAATCCACCCTCAAAGATGTGCTATTTATAGAGAAGAGTCCCTAAGAGGAGTCCACTGGCTTAGGGGAGTGAGAGGGAGTACGCAGATATACACTGTAAAAAGGAACATCTAGAGACTAAATCATCCACTCATGGGCACTAAACAGCTACGTATTGACAAGAAGAATTTGACTTGCTTGCTTACTTATTAAAAATGTGAAAAACAGAACATTTGAAACAGTTTGCAGTGGTCCACATTTATTCCACATTTACCTTATGCTTTCAGAACATCCTAGTTATTCACCACAATGACTTTATAAGCACTTTTCACAACTGTCAGAGAGAGTTCTGCATTGATGGTAAAACTAACAACTAGCATGATAACCACAGTCTTCCTGATGTTGATGCTACTTAATACATGCATCAAAAATTTCAGACTTCCGGTCATCGTGCAATGCATACTGGGAAGGACCCTCTGAAAAAGTGAGCATCAAATCACCATGTTTGATTTCCCAGTGGGATGCGTCTGTTGTCAAGCCGATCTTTTCAAGTCTTTTGAATCCTATCGCTTTTGTTTCGGGTTCTGATATTGTCATATTTTAGTTATGGGACATCGCAATTGTGTGGTTGTAACAGCAGAAAACGGCTCGAGAAATGGGCTTTGAAAGTTTGCAAACTCCATAACTGCAAAAGGGAATCAGATCTGTGTGACTTCAAACCTCCGTAAGAAATAATGAAAGGTGAAGGCGACGGGCAGTATTGATACACAGGTAGGACGAAAATGGTAACCTTTGGCTGCCTGAGAAATTGTCCCGAGTTTGCAGCGAACATTTTGTATGTGGAGCGCTCCTGATGATGGAAGTCCGAAATTCGGGATGCATGGCTTAAAGGTAACTGGTAGCTGTTAACTACGGAAGCCGGGAGGGCTCACAACAAACGCAAACGCCGCAACAAATACAAACGCCACAACAAAAAGCCACAACACACCAAAAAAAAAAAAAAAAAACACAACGAAAGTGATCATGAGACTCTATTTTAATAGTCTGAGTCCAACAGTTCTTTGGGGATGCATGCTCTGTGAACCTCATTTTCTTGTAATAGTTTGGTAGTTTTCTTAAAGTGTGTGTCATTACAGGTTTTTACTCTGCAGGACAGGACTTTGAACCAATCAGACGTGAGGACCATTCTGCTCTTCCTCCTCCAGAAGATTACAGATGCATCAGACTGAGTGGTTCAAGTACAGTGGGTCATGTCTCCACCGTCCATGTCCAGACTCACGTTTGTTTTGTTTCTTTTCATCTTAGTTGAGGAGCACAGAGGAAGTGTCCCATGATAAATGTGGCCTTATGTGGCCTTATATGATCTGAACAAGTATGTGAGACAAAACTGAAAACATATCATTTGCTCAGAAGATTATCTGAAAGTTTTACTTTCTGTACTGACATTTGATTCATGGTGAAATGTGCTGTTTATTTGGTGTCTGTTTTGATAGTAATTAATTACATGTACTACAAGAATGTACTATAGTACTGCAGGTTAGCAGTGGTATTCCACATGATTAAAGTTTGTAAAGATATTTTGTTCATTTTGGATTGTCACCTGAGTCAGCAAAACGGGAACACAATGAGAGAAGACTGACATACATCTGTTTTTACTCACCTTTTACTGCAGTGCGTGTGTGTGTGTGTGTGTGTGTTTGTGTGTGTGTTTGTGGGTGTTTGTTCGCATTTGTGTGCGTTCGTGTGCTTGTCCCCTCATGTCTTGAGTCACTATAGGACAGTTCAGATTATGTTACTCATTTTAAGTAAATTAAGAAATTCTGTTACAAACTACATTTTGGCGTATGTAATCTGTAATCTGTAATCTGTAGGGGAATACACTTTAAAAGAAAGCTTCCCAACACTGATGTCAAATGACCAAATGAATTCACTCTAATCAGACCTGTGGAATTAAAAGGCCTGTGCCTCAACTGAATGTTTTGTACATGGCAAAAACAGTTAAATAAAGAGAATAGAGACTAACATATAATCTATTCATTTTACACAACATTTTCTCCAGTGATGCTAATACAGACGCTGCTGAGAGGGTCACCTTTTTCATCCAATCAGGGACATTGTAATCAAGTGCCTGACACTATACCCAACAGTTGTTTGTGTGTCCTGGTGCAGTATCATTGTGACAGAAGGTCAAAGTGGGCAGGGTAAAACTAGTTAAAACAGTTCAAACTCAAAACATGTTACGACTCATGGTTTGAAATCCAGTAGAGGCTCTTTAAAAAGTAAAACTACTACTAGTTTGTGTATGAGCATCAGACAGAGACACAACACGACTCTGAGTGAAGAGAAAAGAGGCAGGGTCATCATCACATGAGCTAAATCATCACTAAATGTACTCAAGTATTTACCAATGACTGTTACAACACATATACTGTATTGACGATGGATTAAGATGAGTCCATTTGATTTTGGAAGATCTTATTTTTTTTTTCTATGCAGCCTGGTTACAATATTGTTTACTTTCAAATTCCGCTCATTAGCATATAAAGTTCCGTCGTCATGGTGCTGTTACATAACATCAGATTGTTTAAGGGAGAGTTTTGCTCCATTTGTCCACTTTCTTTCAGCCAGTGAACAGAAAGCAGCATATCACAAGCTCTCCTCAACTTTTCAGCTTTTTGCAAGTTACCAACCCAAACAAAGCTTCAACTACCTGTTCTACTCGGATACACGGTAAGTGGTCATTGTAAAAATGAAAACGAGACACAAATTAAAACAAAAATCACACTGGACTGCTCTGTCAACATGTTTTGGTCGGTAATGTAGTTTTTACACTTGAGTCATGAGTTTTAAAACTGTCCTTCAGTTACTAGAGCATAATATTACTTAAGTACATGTAGGTAGGTTTCAAGAAGTTACTCAGAAAGAGTAAAAAGTATTTGGAGAAACTAGTTCTCAAGTAAAAGCAATGATAGAGTAACTGTCAGGACATAACATCTGATTTGCAAATTGTAGCTTGGCGTGATAAAATCTTTCAAAATGCACATGGTGTATTCAAAGGCCAGACTGTAGACAGTGTTAATAAAACACCATCAAACAGTAACATATGTGTTATAGTAGTTTAAAGTGCAAAATATGATCTGGAAGTTAAGCACAGTACATGTTGGCACTTAAGTATGTAGAGTTTAAATGCATTGTGTGTGTTTTTACAGATATCCATCCAGAACAGGAACATGAAAGCAGAACATAAGGTGTTGGATGATATGGCAGCCCAAACTGAAGTCATGTTGGAAGGCCGTATCAGTATGGGCACTGAGAGCGCCATACTGTCACCAAACTCTCCAACTAAACCAGGGCCCTCTAGATCACGTGGACCTTCTCCCAGGAAAAACGTTTACTCTTCTCGGGGCAGTCCTTACTCCAGACCGGAGAACCCTCTGCAGGTGGCAAAACAGGCCAAGGGTGAAAGAAAATCACCTAAAGCCAGTCCTCCAACGTCCTCTGCATCGAAGGTAAACTCCCATCCCACACAGACAGTTTCACACAGGACACAGTGCTATTAAAACTTTTGTTAGGGCTTTCTTTGTATCAACCTTAAAAATCTTGTTATGATCTGTATTTTTTTTTCCTCTAGAAGTTAGAACCCATTACATAGAGCAACTTTAAGCTATGCAAATCTAAAAAAAAAAAAAAAAAAGTATTTGTGTGTTTTTACAGATTCAAGAAATGAAAATGCTGTTGGACGATATGACAGAGGATGACATTGCTGAAATTGAAGCCATCTTGGATGACTTCATCAGTAAGACAACTGGGAACGACACATGGCCACCGGGCTCTCCAGCGAAACCAGGGCCCGCGACATCGAAGGTAAACTCCTGTCCCACACAGACAGTTACACATAGGACACAGTGCTATTCAAACTTTTGCTAAAGCATTCTTTATATCAACCTTAAAGCTGTTACAGATGTGTCGGTAGAACCAAAATGTCACATAGTGCATCTTTAACTTAAACAAATTAAAACAAAGTATTTGTGTGCTTTTACAGATCCAAGAAATGCAAATGTCGTCTGACTATTCGACAGACGATGAGGAAGCCGTGTTGGATGGCAGTATCAGTCGGGACACTAGTAGAGAAATTCCACCATCTCCTGTGGACTTCCAGATTCCATCAGCATTACAACACCAAACTGCTGAATACTACAGAGCTCAGGATTCACTTGAAAACTCTGCCATAAAAAACACACAGTCCCCAGTCTCCCCAGAAATACCAAGCAAAGGCAACGTAACAGCACCTGTAGCTTACACCCAACCTGCAGCTCCAGTAGGTCCTGTTCAGCCTTCAGTCTACCACCCTGCTATGATGGTACCACCGTGCTATCATCTATCAGTCCCACAAATACTGTTTCAGATTGTTTACTACAACCCAGAAATGGTGAGACAGATCGACCAGCCAACAAATATTCACCACTCTGCCAGCTTTGTCCGACCAGCAGCCTATAATCCAGTAATGATGGATCCATCGGCCAATCAGCTACAACCGGCCCCATGGCACCCACAACACCTGGCCCAGTGGCGCCCACAATAAGAGACCCACTGGCACCTACAACAACCATCCCGGTGCTTTGTGTTGTGTTTTCATGCTTTTTGATAAAGCGTGTTATCCCCTGTCCCAAGACAAATTTCTCCCATGGGAGACAATAAAGGATTCTTTTACCTTATCTTATCTTATCTTATTTTATCAGCAGCACCCACAATAACTGACCCACTGGCACCCACAATAACTGACCCACTGGCACCCACAACAACTGACTCATTGGTACCCACAATAACTGACCCAGCAGCACACACTGACGATATCCTGAGAAGTCAATATTTCGCTGGCAAAAGTTACAAAAAAGCTACAAAAAGTAGTCTACAAAAAATAAATAAATAAATAATAATAATAATAATGCACATCTCATCACTGTTTTTTTATTTATTTATTTATTTTTACTTTAAAGTAATTTAGCCTATTTTAGATTTATCCTACAAATGTAGCCTTTTTGTTTTGCAAAAGTTACACATACGTTTTAGTTTTTAGCCATAAGTTTTGAATGAGAATTACTAGAATAACTTGGTCTCAAAATCCAACAGTTTGATTACTCGTGCACAATCAAACTGTAGATTATAGGTGTCCTTCGTCACTTGGTCCGTCAGAAAATAGAGTCCCATGGTCACTTCCGGTGTGGCTTTTTGTTGTGCTGTGGCGTTTACATTTGTATTGTGGCGTTTGCATTTGTTGTGATCCCTCACGGCTTCTGTAGTTAACTACCTCTACATGACATCACAAGATGGAACAGAGCATTTGAGATTTGGAGATGTAGACAGATTCATAATAAAAAGGTTACTGAAATGTGTAAATGAAACAAAACACAACTTTGATGAGGTAACAGCATTTATAACAGGCTTAAAGCTCATAGAAATCCATTTTGTGTAATATAGGACCATTAAAATTAAATAACTCACATATTTTTTTTTTAACAGTGTCGAGTCTCTTGTACGGAGCCCGCCCGATGACATCCCGATCACGTACGCGAAAAAAGATATTAAATCGTGGCCTCAAAATACTATTTCGTTCCCACAATATATAATTCGTTCCCACACTTTAGCTAAATCGTTCGCACGTTTTAGATATATCGTTCGCACGTTTTTGATTAAATCGTTCCCACATTTTAGCTAAATCGTTCCCACGAATTAAGAAAATGCCGCCAATTAAACAAACAGGGCGTGGTGTTCGGTTGATTTGGCAAGTCCTTCTTGCATGGCTAGCTGGACCTCGGACTTCAGCAGACACAAATAAAGGTAAGATATATCATTATTTATATGTTTCCCCCCCATTTTGACAACGTATATTGTTCCCTACTCAAATGTATGCTTATGTAAATGTATACTTATATAAAATCCAGGATCGTGTAGTAGCGTGGCATAGTGTGCATGCTATAGCTAAATAAGAAAACAAAACAAAATGCTAGCTTAAATACTAGTGAGCTAATGCTGCTTGCTTATAGTGGAAATGTTATGGAGTAAAGTGACAGTAAAATTGTCCTAATTGTTTACCGTCTGTTCATGTAGCAATAGATGCTCAACTGCTGCTTTTTTGAGGGAGCGTAACACAGAGGAGGGAGTCATCCAGACACTGAAGGATGAAAATGTAAGTTTCTCTGTTTTTCCACCTCAGAACATTGATCTCGTAACATCTATAGCCTACAATACAAGTGCCAAACACACATCCATGTAGAATGTAAGATACCGATTTGGATGAAATGCGAATAGACCTGTATAGACCCAGTGTTAGCCCCAATTTCGTCTTAGCGTTAACCATCTATCACCACAAACAATGAAATACCAGGACTGTTTTGAAGACTTACAACCACTCAACTACAGCCTGATAGAAATCACTGCCACATGTAGAATTGTTTTTTTTATTGTTCATTGACGTAGCGATTAGCATCGAAATGAAGTTATATGCTAACGACCACGTAATAAACATTTCGTAAATCTAACGCTATGCTGGACAATAATACGCTAAAAAAAAATAAAGAAGGCCACAACAGTTTGACAAGAAACCCCTCGATTTATTTCATCCAGAGCCAATACAGTGTGTAACTTATGCGAAATGGAAACATGTGAAATGGAAGCGTCTCTCGCTAACTTTTAACGTCACTTAGGCTAATGTTTACCTTTATCAAACGCCTCAACAGCTAAGGACTAAACCAGAACTGAACTAGACTAAAACAGGACTAAACCAGGACCCCGTCCCCTCTCTCTCCACAAAGATTAGTCCTGGACTTGAAAGAAAGAAGGCGAGAGAGAGAGCGCGAGCGAACGAGCGAGTGAGAGAAAGAGGACCACAAATCCGCGGAGCGCGTTTCGGTGAGGGCAGCGTTTAGCCCCGCGGGGCGCGGAGCTCTGAGCCGGTCCACCCACCGCCACCGCGGGCACAACTCCGGTCGTTCAGACACTCGGTCCTGGTTCAGTTCTGGTTTAGTCCTCAGCTGTTGAGGCGTTTGATAAAGGTAAAAATTTGCCTAAGTGACGTTAAGTTAGCAAGAAACGCTTCCATTTCAACAGTCAAATGTTTCGCGTGCCAGCTGCTGCCACCTGCTGGTCAAGAACGTGTATTTGTGGATCTGTTATGAGTTTGAGCGTCTCAAAATTATGTCATACCGGGAATCGGTGGATTCATGGAACTGGTGATCCACAAATGCGAATCACATTTTACAAACAGAATTTTCAGTTTTATAAATGAAATTATTTTTTGCAAATGAAAAAATATATATTTACAAATGCCCATCTATTTGTAAATAGCAAAATACAAGTTACAAATATTAAATTGGCATTTGTGGACATCAAAAAAACGTACAAACCAATGACTATTTGTAGATCACCATCTGTGCATTTGTGAATATTAATGAGACAAAAGTAACCCTATAAAAAGTAAGCCCATAAAAGCAACCCCATACTTAATACTTTGTACCACCTGCACTTGAAATTACATATGCAATATAAACTGGAATTATACATTAATATTATACACAATAGTAATACAATAATATAAACAAAGGTCATTGTGCCATTACCAACACCTACTGGATTAATTTTGTATTAATTATATTTGGTATTTTAATTATAAGAATAATTAAAAAGTGAATTAGTGCCACACATAAATTAACCAAAATACAGTCAGAACATTACCAAATAAAAATTTATTGTGGGGTGTCTTTTTATAGCAAATATGTCCAGGGTGCCACAAATGTGAAGCCTTGGTGTGTTCATTTGTATGCTTGATTATATGATTTAATACATTCTCTTTATTTTTTTTTTCAGATTCATTCCATTAATGACTGACCATGACCTGCAAAGTACATCCCAAAAGTTGCTGACAGAATGAATATCCATCGTCACTTTTCTGCAGGAAATAAGCAGCACACTTAAGTAGCATCTTCAAGAAAAGAAACCATACATTCAAGTCTTTGTCAAAAACTCATCTCAAAATGATGCGGGACCCTCGGACCCTCTTCTTCCTTCTCCTCCTCCTCCTCCTCTTCGTCCGCACATGAAACAAAAAGAAAGTGGACAAAGTGGGTGATGGGTGGGTGACTTATTACAGTTAAATTTATGTTCATAGCTGTTTTTCTAGCTTTTCCTAACAGTTTTCCTATTTGTTTGTAAAATCCCTAATCCATAGCAAAGTATTCAATTTGTCAACTAGACAAAAGTTTGTTTTGATTGAAAATGTTCAAAAACTGAAACTACTCTGAAATGCACACACCTACTTGTTTACAGTTTCTATTTGTTAGCTTTGTCTACTGTACTGCACTTACTAACAAAAACTGTAAACAAGTAGGTGTGTTACTTTCAAAGTAGTTTCTGTGTAGTTAGTGCCTCCCTTCAGGCAAATATAAGGCAATATCCACCAGCATCTGACCAGAAGTAAGAAGCAGCTTGGATAAGCTGCGAAACGTTTTCACTCAAAAAAGCTTTAGTCTGTTTGACAAATTGAATTTGTCCTTTGCCAGTTTTTCTATTTATTCTAAACGGTGGATGTTTGGCTATCTAGAAAACTATTTTGAAAAGTGTTTCTAACAAACCTTACTATAACTAATAGCATAAAACTGACATTGTCAACTATACAGTATACAAGTTCAATTAAAATATGAAAATGTCGCTGTTTCACCCATTGACTTTTTTCTACATGGTATTGCTTTCATCACACAGTCAGATCACTCCAAAAGCAGTTGACTTGTCTTGAAATTGCAAAATAATTTATATCTTAAGGAGGCATGTAACAGGACACTACTATCTGGAATACAGTTTATTACGTTAACATGTTTTAGTACATTGTTCTATATTATGAAGTGTACCAACAGTCGATGTATATTTTAGCAAGAATCAAGATCTTGTTAAGTGAGAGATCTGGGCAACGTGATGGTGCATACAATATCTTTCTGTAGCCCTATTACTCCTATTTCTTCAGTCACACTGTTACAAAAGTTACAAAGTTCTGGCCTCTGTCTTCACGTGTGTTACACATTGTATCATGGTAATAGCATAACCATGTATAAAGGTATTCATTAAATATATACTCAGGACAATAAATGTAAAAGTTTTATCAGGTCCTGACACAAAGTGCCAGAGTTATTCCAGGAGTGAGGTGCTTGATGCTGAGGACACGGTCTACTTACATGTGTCAATAAGCACTAGTCTTTAAAGTTCACTGTATGCAGGATTTATGTGGCTCTGGATGAAATAAATCGAGGGGTTTCTTGTCAAACTGTTGTGGCCCTCTTTATTTTTTAGCGTATTATTGTCCAGCATAGCGTTAGATTTACGAAATGTTTATTACGTGGTCGTTAGCATATAACTTCATTTCGATGCTAATCGCTACGTCTATGAACAATGCAAAAACAATTCTACATGTGGCAGTGATTTCTATCAGGCTCTGGTGTTACTCACGTGTAGTTGAGTGGTTGTAAGTCTTCAAAACAGTCCTGGTACGTCATAGTTTGTGGTGATAGATGGCTAACGCTAAGACGAAATTGGGGCTAACACTGGGTCTATACAGGTCTATTCGCATTTCATCCAAATCGGTATCTTACATTCTACATGGATGTGTGTTTGGCACTTGTACTGTAGGCTATAGATGTTACGAGATCAATGTTCTGAGGTGGAAAAAACAGAGAAACTTACATTTTCATCCTTCAGTGTCTGGATGACTCCCTCCTCTGTGTTACGCTCCCTCAAAAAAGCAGCAGTTGAGCATCTATTGCTACATGAACAGACGGTAAACAATTAGGACAATTTTACTGTCACTTTACTCCATAACATTTCCACTATAAGCAAGCAGCATTAGCTCGCTAGTATTTAAGCTAGCATTTTGTTTTGTTTTCTTATTTAGCTATAGCATGCACACTATGCCACGCTACTACACGATCCTGGATTTTATATAAGCCTACATTTACATAAGCATACATTTGAGTATCGAACAATATACGTTGTCAAAAATGGGGGGGAAACATATAAATAATGATATATCTTACCTTTATTTGTGTCTGCTGAAGTCCGAGGTCCAGCTAGCCATGCAAGAAGGACTTGCCAAATCAACCGAACACCACGCCCTGTTTGTTTAATTGGCGGCATTTTCTTAATTCGTGGGAACGATTTAGCTAAAATGTGGGAACGATTTAATCAAAACGTGCGAACGATATATCTAAAACGTGCGAACGATTTAGCTAAAGTGTGGGAACGAATTATATATTGTGGGAACGAAATAGTAATTTGAGGCCACGATTTAATATCTTTTTTCGCATACGTCATCGGGCGGGCTCCGTACTCTTGTGTGTCCCCAGTCTCCATCTTTGCAGGAATAATGTTGTGTTTGACTGGTTCTGTCCCAGAGCTCAGGGCAGCTCCAGGTGTCTGCACATTTCCATCACATTACATTACCATATGGTGGGTTTAAAAGAGACCACTGCTCTAAACAGGTCTAACCCTCTGAGGAGTGCACCTGCGTCATCGCCAACACCACTGAGACTTCATGAAATCACCTTTAGAATGAAGAACAATGGACTCATAATGTGGTTTTACCGGCCTCAGGGAGGTAGTGACGCAGACGTTTAAAGGTGCACTGTGTAACTTTGTCATTGCTTTGGCTGGAATGTTTTACAGTATGACATTAAACAGCTCATCTTTACATTTATTAAATTACGGGTGGTTGTATAGCTCAAAAATACCTAGAATAACAAACATTCTAACGGTGAGTGTGGTCGTCTCTCCACAGATCTGACCTGTAACTTGGTCTGGTTGGTTGAGGTCAGAGATCAAACCTTTGCCCATCCTGACACGTTCTGAAAAGTGCACGGTATGGCTGTTTTGCAATTAAAATACTGTGCAACTTTTTGCAGGTGCATGTTACCTGCATAATTCCGTGGAAACACAGTTTAAACCATATTTGGAATATTCTTCATGGAGATAGATGAGTCTAAAGCAAAAGGACATCGACATGGGAACAAGCAGGTGGGGCAGGGGTCAGGTTTGTGGAAATACAAGGTCACGTGTAAGTAGTTTTTTGTTTGTATTATTGTTATTTTACTCTATTTCTTTGTGAGCTTTTTATCCATGTTATACTGTTTTATCTCCTCAAAACAGACCTGGGGTTGTGTTTTGTTTCATTCAACATGTTTGAGTAATCCTTTAACCTCTGAGACCCAAGCATTCATTTCCTGAATGAATTTTTTTTTTAACCCTCTTTAAAATGCTTTTACTAAGCCTCTAATGCAGAAAATAATTCTTTTTTTTCTTTTTTTTGAGGAATCTGTGGAAATGTTGCAAAATTGCAACAGCGGGCTTTAGTGGTTACAAATATTACAACTTCACATTTAATAAAAGCCAACTTTGTGTTAGTTATTGCTCACTCAATAAAATGAAAACATATTTTTAAATGAATGAATTTAATTGAAAACACACTTTTTTTATACAGATCAGCACTAATAAGACTTTAAACATGAGAAACATAAGAATTTAATATACAGTTTTGAACTCAAAATTTAATATGTTTAAACTGAGAAATATGATAATTTAATGTTTTGTTTTGAACTCAAAATTTAATGTTTAAAGATTAATAAAATTTGATTTAATGTTTAAACAGGAGAAACATGAGAATTTAATGTTTTGTTTTTAACTCAAAACATATATTTAATACAACAATCCTGTATATGAACAAGAACATCTCATCATTATCTTGTCATTCATCAAATATGAAACTGAAGAAAGCAGTTTTTTGTCATCTGTGAAGCACAAGCGGACATTGCACTTCATGCAACAGGTGGATGTGTATCCGCTCTTGCAGTACCTGCACCGGCCTCTTTTTTGATCTTTATGAGGAAAGTGTCCAATGCAGTCCTTTCGGACATCAGGAGGGGGAGCATTGTACACCTTTTTTTTAACACTTAGTTGTGATCTTTCCTCATTCATTGAAGGTCTACCTCTCTTTATAGTGTGAGTTTGGATGAGAGATGCAGAGAGCTGTGCCTGGAACCGTCTCCTGTTCAGCACTTCCTTCACAGGGATCTGCAGGGTCCTGCAGTCGCGCTTGTATTGCAGCCAAGCATTTACCACAGCAATGATGATTGTGTGCCAAAAGATGTACATGTACCACCGTTTGGACCTCATGTGGAACTTGTACTTGGCAGTGAAGGAATCCAGCAAGTCGATCCCACCCATGAATTTGTTGTATGTCTTCACAATTGATGGTCTTCTCACTTCAGTGAAGGACTTGGTGGATTTGTTCCATCGTGCAACCTTGTCAACTGGGTTTGGACCATCAAAAGTGGAGAGAAGTGTGACCGACCGGTTGTCATACCACCTCACTGCACAGATGTTGTGTTCTTGTGACACTCTGAAGTCAAAGCTTCCTCTTCCTTGTTTTTTCAGCTCCTTCTCTTCTGCTAACCTGAGGTTTGGCACACGCCCAGGACGAACAGTGCCAACAAAGTGTATGCCACACTCCAGCAGTTTAACAAGCAGAGGCACAGAGGTGAAAAAGTTGTCTGCATACACCTTGTAGTTTTGCCCTGTAGGTAGTGTTGATGCAAGCCTCATGACCGTATCTCCTGAAATGCCAAGCTCAGACCTAGCAGGCTTACCCTGCACACTCCCTTGGTACACATCAAAGTCACAGAGCATGCCAGAGATTCCGGTTCTTGCCCAGATCTTGAAGCCCCAGGGATGTGGTTTCCCACGCATATACTGTCTGATCCCACTGAACCTTCCCTTGAAAGGAATCATCATCTCATCAATGGAGTTATGCTCCTCTGGCACTATCTGTAGGCACTTCTCCCTGAATGACTCCAACCATGGCCTAATCTTCCAAAGTTTATCTTGCTTCTGTTCATCTGTAACAGTGAGATTGTCCACAAAGTGGATGGACGAAAGCAAGCACTGGAAACGGTTGCGAGTCATCACATCAGCTATGGGGCCATACCGTGTGTCAGTTTCCCAGTAAACCCAGACACCAGGCATCTGAACTATACCCATATGCAAGTACATGCCTATCATTTGTTCTAAATCCTTTAAAGATATGTCAGCAACTGTCCCGTGTTTCTGGAGACTGTATTCATTGCTCTTGACCATCACGTTGTAAAGCATCTCCTGGGACACAAATCTCTGGAAGTACTGCAGTGGGGTTTGTAGTTCATAGTTGGAGGAGGCTGCAAAATCAGCACCTGTGAAAGTTGTTTCTGGATTTACAAACTCTTTTTTAAGCCAGCGAAGTTCTCTGCCCTCTGAATTCTTCCTGCACTGTGTTGTACAAGGCACATCCTCACTGTCACTGCTGAGACTTTCTGTCTGCTGTCCTGTCTGAATTTCTGTTTCATTTTCATCTTCACTTTCCTCGTCAGCTGAAATGTCTGAATGCTGTGCTGTATCTTCTTCATCACTATCGCTGTTCTCTGACTCTATCTCAAAATCACTGTTGTCTCCATTTAAAATGGCTTCCAGAACATCAGTAACTGAAAATGTCTTTCCTCTCTTGATCAATGGCATCCTGAAAAGTAAATTATACAATTTTATATACTACATAACTACAAACACACACACATATCCATCTATACTATTGGCTCAACACTCAGGAATAAGGGCTTCTCTGTGTAAAAGGGGCACCCTTTGTAACCCAGTGTTGCGTTTTTGCAACATTTACATAAATCACTCTAAATCATCTGTATTTAACTTTTTGAAAAAGTTATTTAACTTTTCTAACACTAAACATGTTCAGAATGAAAGAAAAAAATATTACAGATTGTATACTTACTTTTACAACTGTTAAAATCTGATCCAGAACAGAGAGTTGGGTACTCAGTAGAGGGCAGCCATGTCATTTGACTTTTGGAATGTGATATTCCCTCCAGTATTAATATTTTCCCGCCAAAAATGTATCATTTTGCAATGCAGAGTGTTGGGTGCTGGGATATGCAGTTTTTGTTACATTGAGTCAATGTGAGGCACTACTAGACTGCTCTAAGTAAATGTTGCAATTCTGCAACTGTGGGTCTCAGAGGGTTATAGTTTGTCTACATGTCCAAAGCTCAAATTACAGCTTTCCAAATTGTGATGTCATGAAGTGATAGTTTTTCAAGTTATAGTTTTAATGTTTGCTTTTTTTTTTTTTTTTTTTTTTTTTAATTGGGTCATTTTGCAACTTTACAAGACAAAAACAAAACATAGACCCTAACTGCATGGATCATGACAGAAAGGGTCTAAGACAGACATGTCAAACTCAGGCCTGAGAGCCAAATTTGGCCCGCGATATAATTATATTTGGGCCGCGAGATCATATCAAATATGTATTAGAGCTGCCCTGCCGGCTACAGATAGAATATAGAGACATTATTTATTTAAAATTTTGTTGTTATTTTATATTATGCTTGTTCTGGATTCAATGTTTAAGCAAAATTATTATGAAACATTTATTTTAATAAGAAGAGGTTCAACATTACATATCTTGAAAGAAGAGAAAACATGCAGATGTTTGTTGAAATTTTTCAATAAATATTTAGTTTGGCCCACGACTTAGTCCCAGTTTTTAATTTTGGCCTCTGTGAATATAAATTTGACAGCCCTGGTTTAAGCTGAAGCAAAAGTACCAAACCTTATTCAACAATAAAATAATTCCAAGAAAGAAAGCAGTGCATGAGCAATAAGTTTGCATTTACAACTTGACTTATGACTCACTGTACATATAAGAAACAAAAATATAAATTAAAACAAACTAAATTTAATGCATAATTCATTCATTCCATCTTTCAAAACATAATGCTTTATTCTCAGGTTGTTCCATAAACAAACCCCTGTAACAGAAATACAATCACATTTTTTCTTAGTTCTTATCTTAATTTTTTAAAGATGACAGTTTAGATTTTTATTTTATTTTTTTTCATTTGTGCTCATACAAACTAATAATAATGTTAACAAAGGCACAAAAGCTTATCGTTTATGATTGTACAAAATAAACCACAATAAGAATGAAAGAGCGTAAGGATTTTTTGGATAGTTTTCAAGTGAACAGCTACTTTTACCTTTTGTTCAGCAGAGATTGGCATTTCCTGGGCTGAGATCGCCAAAATGATTCTAGTGAAGGTGTATGAACTTTAACACCACAGAGCATTTCCTGTACTACCACATGACATCACAAATTGGAAAGCGCATGTTTTCTGTTTGAGCCTAAATATGCAGGGTTTGTGCTTTAAATGAATGAATGTGAACGAAACAAAACACAAAACTAGGTATGTTTGTGATGAGGAAACAACATTTTAACAAAATTCAGAAAATAGCACATACCACATCACTAAACACGTTTTACATAGCTGAGTATATCCTTTTTGGACATTATATAATATATATATTATATATATATATATATATATATATATATATATATTGTGTGTGTTATGTTGTTGTAGAAAATGATTTCCCTTGACATTTAAAAGAGTATTTTTTATGTGTGTGGATCGATGGCAGGCTTACCGGTCTCTCCCCCGAGTCCCTGATCGATAAAAGACAGGTCAACACACACGGACTTGGCCTTAGCAGAATACATGTGGATATACAGTACAATAAGGCCATACCAACAGCATACAGCGCAGGGGGCATTATGGAAATGATCTCTCCACGTAACAGGCACAATCCTCCAGCTAGTTACTCTTAAACCTAGACTTTACTGATGCACAAGGGAAATTACTTGGACACAGTAGCTCACACATTGCAATATAACATAATAACAAGAGAAAAAATATATAAAACAGTAATAATAAATTCAAAATAAGTTCCAAAAATAGCAAGGGACTGGTGTTAAATAAGCCATGATTATATAAATGTAAAAAAAACAATGCAAAGATGATGTGATGATTGACAGGACATAGGGTTATCTGTTACAAAGGGTGAGTTGTTGTACAGTTGTAGGGAGTATTATCTGTTACATAAGGGTGAGTTGTTGTACAGTTTGTAGGGAGTATTATCTGTTACATAAGGGTGAGTTGTTGTACAGTTGTAGGGAGTATTATCTGTTACATAAGGGTGAGTTGTTGTACAGTTGTAGGGAGTATTATCTGTTACATAAGGGTGAGTTGTTGTACAGTTGTAGGGAGTATTATCTGTTACATAATGAGTTGTAGGGAGTATTATCTGTTACATAAGGGTGAGTTGTTGTACAGTTGTAGGGAGTATTATCTGTTCCATAAGGGTGAGTTGTTGTACAGTTGTAGGGAGTATTATCTGTTACATAAGGGTGAGTTGTTGTACAGTTGTAGGGAGTATTATCTGTTACATAAGGGTGAGTTGTTGTACAGTTGTAGGGAGTATTATCTGTTTTACATAAGGGTGAGTTGTTGTTACAGTTGTAGGGAGTATTATCTGTTACATAAGGGTGAGGTGTTGTACAGTTGTAGGGAGTATTATCTGTTACATAAGGTGAGTTGTTGTACAGTTGTAGGGAGTATTATCTGTTACATAAGGGTGAGTTGTTGTACAGTTGTAGGGAGTATTATCTGTTACATAAGGGTGAGTTGTTGTACAGTTGTAGGGAGTATTATCTGTTACATAAGGGTGAGTTTTTGTACAGTTGTAGGGAGTATTATCTGTTACATAAGGGTGAGTTGTTGTACAGTTGTAGGGAGTATTATCTGTTACATAAGGGTGAGTTGTTGTACAGTTGTAGGGAGTATTATCTGTTACATAAGGGTGAGTTGTTGTACAGTGTAGGAGTATTATCTGTACATAGGTGAGGTTGTACAGTTGTAGGAGTATTATCTGTTACATAAGGGTGAGGTGGAGTATTGTAGGAATGTCGTGCTGACCAGTGGTAGAAGAAGTACTCAATTTTGTTACTTAAAGATACACTTAAAGTAACTTTTCTGGGGGAAGGTCGTCTGCTTGTCTCCATGGAAGTGCTATTGCTGAAATGTTCCGTAATATGACATTAAACATCTCTTTCCTTGAATCAAGCACGTGAAGCTCATATTAAAACATTTGACCAATCACATTTCAAACCTCACTTGTTGCTAGGCAGAGTCAAAGTCAAAGAAGTCAGCCTGAGGCCTTCAAAATCCATTCTACAGGCCCTCGAACACAAAATAAATGTCGATGAAATTGCTGCTTCAACCAATCAGATTTTGAGCTGGGGTCACCAGGGCCTTCTAGCAGGAGTACGGTGTCACCGGATTCAGACCTGCTGATTGGACAGTCAGAGAGCAAACCAGTCAAAGCAGCAAATTGCATCTGCAGTGGGCTATGCCAATCAAAATTATTAGTACTATGTATTACTATTATTAATTATCAGTGGTGTAGTGGGAATTTTTTAAGTGAGGTCTAACTGGGACTACACTAGGACTACACCAGGTCTAAACCAGGTCTAAATCAGGACTAGAGAGAGAACCCCGAGTCTGTGGAGCAGGATGTCCACAAAGCTCGATTGGGCAACGGCTGCGTACAGCTCTGCGGTCACCCAACTGTCTACACAGGCGCACCTCTAGGCCCGTCCCGACACCCATCCTAGTTTAGTTCTGGTTTAGACTTGATTTAGATCTGTTTTAGTCCTGGTTCAGTTCTGGTCCCTCACATCACAGGTTGTGTGTCGCAGTAGAGGACAGTACTGGAGATATCAGTATTTCCCACAGCACCTTATAGTTAAAGCGAATCACGTGAATCCTCGCAAAACTATGGTCGTCGCACGGAATCTTCGCACACC
>NW_026571036.1:32259447-32281947 GCF_026225935.1 Boleophthalmus pectinirostris | reverse complement strand
ATAATGAAATGTTATTACTTCACCAGGAATATAGCACAGTTTGACATTCAAACTCATTTATCTCCATGGAGACAGGCCAGTGATGCTTTTTGATCATTTTTATCAATAAAAATATCTGAATAAATACAGGACTATATATGACAAAGTAATGCCATACTGTGGAACATTCCAGACAAAGCAATAGGATCTTCCAGACACTTCCTCAGACACTTCCTCCAGCTCTTCCAGGGGATCCCAAGGTGTTCCCAGGACAGCCCAGAGACATAGTTCAGACATGGCAAACTCAGGCCCGGGGGCCAAATTTGGCCTGCAATATAATTGTATTTGGCCGGCGAGATAGTATCAAATATATATTAGAGCTGCCCGCCGGCTACAGATAGGCTATAGAGACATTATTTATTTAAAATATTATTATTATTATTTTATATTCTGCTTGTTCTGGATTCAGTGTTTAAGCAAATCTATTTTTAAACATTTATTTTAATAAGAAAAGGTTTAACATTACATATCTCAAAAGAAGAGAAAACATGCAGATATTGTCAACATTTTTCAATAAATATTTAGTTTGACCCTCCACTTCCAGGTTTTTAATTTCGGCCCTCTGTGAATTTGAGTTTGACACCCCTGACATAATCCCACCAGAGTGTCCTGGGTCTTCCACAGGGCCTCCTCCTGGTGGGACATGAACACCTCTCCATTTCAATTGCTTGTCGCCATCTTGTCCATCTTCATTACCCAAAGCTCATGACCATAGGTGAGAGTAGCACAATAAATTGAAATAAACTGCAGCTGCAATCAGTATGTACATCTACTTCTATTTTTATGCTCTTTCAGATTTCAGATTGTCCAACAGCCCTGTCTCCCAGCAGATTCTCTTGTCACTGCCGTCTGCTCTAAAGCCCAGTCCTTCCGTGCACGTTCCCAGTGAACAGGAACATTACAGGTAACATCATCACCTCTGAGGATCTGACACAGCGTTTGTCATCAGCGGGTGAATCACATTAGGACCTGATGTGTGCTGTCTGAATACATGCTAACGCTATCACAGAAGAATACATGCAGCGTATGCTAACTCCATCAGTCCTGTCTGAATACAAGCGCCGTATGCTAACTCGATCACAGTACATGCGGCGTATGCTAACTCGATCACTGCAGAAGAATAACGACATGGTGCTGAGTATTAGGTTTGAATCACTGCTTCATTTGTTCTGCTGTCACTGTGAGGACCTAATGAATTCACAATGCAAATACAGTAATGAATCCATTTACAGAGGGAACGCTGTAAAACATGAGAGATCAAATAGCTTTTGTTACAAATATGAATCTTGTTTTTATTCACATTTGACGGATTAAAAGAAGGACTTCTGACCTGTTTTTTTTTTTTTTTTTTTTAAGTAACACAATATTGGAAAAAAATATTACATTGGGTGTGTTGATTGCACTTGCGGCAAGGTAGCCGGTCATGTGGTCTCTGCCATGTGACACCTGTGTCACATGGCAGAGACCATAAAGGTCAGAGGTGAACCAGCTCACTTCCTCTTCCTGAGCAGACCTGGCACATGGTTATTTCTGGGTCTTAACAGTCCAGATCAGAGGCTTAGTTCTGGTTGCCGTTTTTAGAGTCTTTATTACTTTTGAGTTACTATTGTCAATCTATCGTAGCTCTGCAGCGCGGGTGTAGGCTGGAGGTAGCGGGGTGTGGAGGGACTCACTTTAAAGGGTGACCTTTTTATAGTTATCGGTGGTGGTAGCTAGCCTGATTCATCAGCCGGTTTCACTTCATTTCTCTTCGTAGAAACCGTCTGAATTAGAGTTAGAATTCGTTTGCTCGATGGCAGGTGGCTATTTTTTTTATCATTTAACCAATCACATATGTAATGCTCCACTAACGGGGCTAACTGGTATATCAAGGTTTTCCCAAATCCCGTAGGAAGAAGGACAATAACGTCTTTCCCCTTGATGAAACTCACCAAACATTCTCTTTATTTTGGCTTTTAATCCTCGATCTCGGGAATTGTTGACAACACAAAATATATGGCTCTTCGCTGATTGGCTGGTGCCCGGACTTGCACTTCAGGGTTTTTTGCGAACTGTCTATTGTATTTTGATTCCTGACTTAGTTGCTGGAGAGAAATGAGATTGACTGGAGGCACTAGGTGACGCCAGCCTAGCTCGGTGGTGGCACATGTAATTGTGTGTTTTCAGTTATGGTAATGGTTTTCTTTGCATTAATCTCGTTTGTTTTTCATTTATAGCATGTCTCGTTCACCCCAGCTTGAGGATGGAGCCTCACCCCTGCAGTGGGATCCTCAACTGCTCCATATAAATCAACCTTAATGTTTTGTTCAGCCTGTAAATAAAAGCTGCCATATGGCTGTTAGAACCACACACTGACTGACTTTGCTTTGTTTTTAAAGCTGCCTGTGGATCCTCCAGGTGTTACACACTAAAAAAGTGTGTCCTTACTCTGAGTGGGCTTGCATCTCCACAAACTTTACTCTTATTGCTCTGAGAATGACGTCCTGCTTGTTTTCATGGAAATGTTACTACTATATAATCTTCCACTACATGGCATAACATGGAGATTGTTTCAGAGTATGGTTTTAACCTTCCATGGGCTGATGCAGGAAATGTAAATGTGCTGCTTAAGGATCATGTTTCTGTTGAGATTTCTGATGATTATAACAATAATACTTTCCTTTTCAAATTAAAATGTCCGCTATGTAAGAGGTGGGGGTTCCAGCACCTGCTTGTCTCCACAGAGATGTTATTTCTTTGACTGTAATGTTCCACATTATGACATTAACTGACCTGTCTTGCATCCACCCAATTACAGTTGTTTTCATTTCTCAAAATTACTCAAAAACATGCATTCTTACAGTGAACGGGGTTGCCTCTCCACAGACCTGAGCTGTTATAATATACTGTATACTGACAGAGCCGCTGAGCCGACTCCATATGTAACCAGCATAGACCGCTTTATTCCTCCAGGGGGCAGCGCTCATACTTGGACCACAAATTAAGACTTCATTTAAAGGTGGGAAGAAACCTCCGAGCCAATTACGGTCCCTGTCAGCCGCGTCGTCTCTGCGGGAATCCACCCTCAAAGATGTGCTATTTATAGAGAAGAGTCCCTAAGAGGAGTCCACTGGCTTAGGGGAGTGAGAGGGAGTACGCAGATATACACTGTAAAAAGGAACATCTAGAGACTAAATCATCCACTCATGGGCACTAAACAGCTACGTATTGACAAGAAGAATTTGACTTGCTTGCTTACTTATTAAAAAATGTGAAAAACAGAACATTTGAAACAGTTTGCAGTGGTCCACATTTATTCCACATTTACCTTATGCTTTCAGAACATCCTAGTTATTCACCACAATGACTTTATAAGCACTTTTCACAACTGTCAGAGAGAGTTCTGCATTGATGGTAAAACTAACAACTAGCATGATAACCACAGTCTTCTTCCTGATGTTGATGCTACTTAATACATGCATCAAAAATTTCAGACTTCCGGTCATCGTGCAATGCATACTGGGAAGGACCCTCTGAAAAAGTGAGCATCAAATCACCATGTTTGATTTCCCAGTGGGATGCGTCTGTTGTCAAAGCCGATCTTTTCAAGTCTTTTGAATCCTATCGCTTTTGTTTTCGGGTTCTGATATTGTCATATTTTAGTTATGGGACATCGCAATTGTGTGGTTGTAACAGCAGAAAACGGCTCGAGAAATGGGCTTTGAAAGTTTGCAAACTCCATAACTGCAAAAGGGAATCAGATCTGTGTGACTTCAAACCTCCGTAAGAAATAATGAAAGGTGAAGGCGACGGGCAGTATTGATACACAGGTAGGACGAAAATGGTAACCTTTGGCTGCCTGAGAAATTGTCCCGAGTTTGCAGCGAACATTTTGTATGTGGAGCGCTCCTGATGATGGAAGTCCGAAATTCGGGATGCATGGCTTAAAGGTAACTGGTAGCTGTTAACTACGGAAGCCGGGAGGGCTCACAACAAACGCAAACGCCGCAACAAATACAAACGCCACAACAAAAAGCCACAACACACCAAAAAAAAAAAAAAAAAACACAACGAAAGTGATCATGAGACTCTATTTTAATAGTCTGAGTCCAACAGTTCTTTGGGGATGCATGCTCTGTGAACCTCATTTTCTTGTAATAGTTTGGTAGTTTTCTTAAAGTGTGTGTCATTACAGGTTTTTACTCTGCAGGACAGGACTTTGAACCAATCAGACGTGAGGACCATTCTGCTCTTCCTCCTCCAGAAGATTACAGATGCATCATCAGACTGAGTGGTTCAAGTACAGTGGGTCATGTCTCCACCGTCCATGTCCAGACTCACGTTTGTTTTGTTTCTTTTCATCTTAGTTGAGGAGCACAGAGGAAGTGTCCCATGATAAATGTGGCCTTATGTGGCCTTATATGATCTGAACAAGTATGTGAGACAAAACTGAAAACATATCATTTGCTCAGAAGATTATCTGAAAGTTTTACTTTCTGTACTGACATTTGATTCATGGTGAAATGTGCCTGTTTATTTGGTGTCTGTTTTGATAGTAATTAATTACATGTACTACAAGAATGTACTATAGTACTGCAGGTTAGCAGTGGTATTCCACATGATTAAAGTTTGTAAAGATATTTTGTTCATTTTGGATTGTCACCTGAGTCAGCAAAAGGGAACACAATGAACACAATGAGAGAAGACTGACATACATCTGTTTTTACTCACCTTTTACTGCAGTGCGTGTGTGTGTGTGTGTGTGTGTGTGTGTTTGTGGTGTTTGTTCGTGTGTGTTGCGTTTGTGTTGTTCATGTGTTCATGTCTTGAGTCACTATAGGACAGTTCAGATTATGTTACTCATTTTAAGTAAATTAAGAAATTCTGTTACAAACTACATTTTGGCGTATGTAATCTGTAATCTGTAATCTGTAGGGGAATACACTTTAAAAGAAAGCTTCCCAACACTGATGTCAAATGACCAAATGAATTCACTCTAATCAGACCTGTGGAATTAAAAGGCCTGTGCCTCAACTGAATGTTTTGTACATGGCAAAAACAGTTAAATAAAGAGAATAGAGACTAACATATAATCTATTCATTTTACACAACATTTTCTCCAGTGATGCTAATACAGACGCTGCTGAGAGGGTCACCTTTTTCATCCAATCAGGGACATTGTAATCAAGTGCCTGACACTATACCCAACAGTTGTTTGTGTGTCCTGGTGCAGTATCATTGTGACAGAAGGTCAAAGTGGGCAGGGTAAAACTAGTTAAAACAGTTCAAACTCAAAACATGTTACGACTCATGGTTTGAAATCCAGTAGAGGCTCTTTAAAAAGTAAAACTACTACTAGTTTGTGTATGAGCATCAGACAGAGACACAACACGACTCTGAGTGAAGAGAAAAGAGGCAGGGTCATCATCACATGAGCTCAAATCATCACTAAATGTACTCAAGTATTTACCAATGACTGTTACAACACATATACTGTATTGACGATGGATTAAGATGAGTCCATTTGATTTTGGAAGATCTTATTTTTTTTCTATGCAGCCTGGTTACAATATTGTTTACTTTCAAATTCCGCTCATTAGCATATAAAGTTCCGTCGTCATGGTGCTGTTACATAACATCAGATTGTTTAAGGGAGAGTTTTGCTCCATTTGTCCACTTTCTTTCAGCCAGTGAACAGAAAGCAGCATATCACAAGCTCTCCTCAACTTTTCAGCTTTTTGCAAGTTACCAACCCAAACAAAGCTTCAACTACCTGTTCTACTCGGATACACGGTAAGTGGTCATTGTAAAAATGAAAACGAGACACAAATTAAAACAAAAATCACACTGGACTGCTCTGTCAACATGTTTTGGTCGGTAATGTAGTTTTTACACTTGAGTCATGAGTTTTAAAACTGTCCTTCAGTTACTAGAGCATAATATTACTTAAGTACATGTAGGTAGGTTTCAAGAAGTTACTCAGAAAGAGTAAAAAGTATTTGGAGAAACTAGTTCTCAAGTAAAAGCAATGATAGAGTAACTGTCAGGACATAACATCTGATTTGCAAATTGTAGCTTGGCGTGATAAAATCTTTCAAAATGCACATGGTGTATTCAAAGGCCAGACTGTAGACAGTGTTAATAAAACACCATCAAACAGTAACATATGTGTTATAGTAGTTTAAAGTGCAAAATATGATCTGGAAGGTTAAGCACAGTACATGTTGGCACTTAAGTATGTAGAGTTTAAATGCATTGTGTGTGTTTTTACAGATATCCATCCAGAACAGGAACATGAAAGCAGAACATAAGGTGTTGGATGATATGGCAGCCCAAACTGAAGTCATGTTGGAAGGCCGTATCAGTATGGGCACTGAGAGCGCCATACTGTCACCAAACTCTCCAACTAAACCAGGGCCCTCTAGATCACGTGGACCTTCTCCCAGGAAAAACGTTTACTCTTCTCGGGGCAGTCCTTACTCCAGACCGGAGAACCCTCTGCAGGTGGCAAAACAGGCCAAGGGTGAAAGAAAATCACCTAAAGCCAGTCCTCCAACGTCCTCTGCATCGAAGGTAAACTCCCATCCCACACAGACAGTTTCACACAGGACACAGTGCTATTAAAACTTTTGTTAGGGCTTTCTTTGTATCAACCTTAAAAATCTTGTTATGATCTGTATTTTTTTTTCCTCTAGAAGTTAGAACCCATTACATAGAGCAACTTTAAGCTATGCAAATCTAAAAAAAAAAAAAAAAAGTATTTGTGTGTTTTTACAGATTCAAGAAATGAAAATGCTGTTGGACGATATGACAGAGGATGACTTCATCAGTAAGACAACTGGGAACGACACATGGCCACCGGGCTCTCCAGCGAAACCAGGGCCCGCGACATCGAAGGTAAACTCCTGTCCCACACAGACAGTTACACATAGGACACAGTGCTATTCAAACTTTTGCTAAAGCATTCTTTATATCAACCTTAAAGCTGTTACAGATGTGTCGGTAGAACCAAAATGTCACATAGTGCATCTTTAACTTAAACAAATTAAAACAAAGTATTTGTGTGCTTTTACAGATCCAAGAAATGCAAATGTCGTCTGACTATTCGACAGACGATGAGGAAGCCGTGTTGGATGGCAGTATCAGTCGGGACACTAGTAGAGAAATTCCACCATCTCCTGTGGACTTCCAGATTCCATCAGCATTACAACACCAAACTGCTGAATACTACAGAGCTCAGGATTCACTTGAAAACTCTGCCATAAAAAACACACAGTCCCCAGTCTCCCCAGAAATACCAAGCAAAGGCAACGTAACAGCACCTGTAGCTTACACCCAACCTGCAGCTCCAGTAGGTCCTGTTCAGCCTTCAGTCTACCACCCTGCTATGATGGTACCACCGTGCTATCATCTATCAGTCCCACAAATACTGTTTCAGATTGTTTACTACAACCCAGAAATGGTGAGACAGATCGACCAGCCAACAAATATTCACCACTCTGCCAGCTTTGTCCGACCAGCAGCCTATAATCCAGTAATGATGGATCCATCGGCCAATCAGCTACAACCGGCCCCATGGCACCCACAACACCTGGCCCAGTGGCGCCCACAATAAGAGACCCACTGGCACCTACAACAACCATCCCGGTGCTTTGTGTTGTGTTTTCATGCTTTTTGATAAAGCGTGTTATCCCCTGTCCCAAGACAAATTTCTCCCATGGGAGACAATAAAGGATTCTTTTACCTTATCTTATCTTATCTTATTTTATCAGCAGCACCCACAATAACTGACCCACTGGCACCCACAATAACTGACCCACTGGCACCCACAACAACTGACTCATTGGTACCCACAATAACTGACCCAGCAGCACACACTGACGATATCCTGAGAAGTCAATATTTCGCTGGCAAAAGTTACAAAAAAGCTACAAAAAGTAGTCTACAAAAAATAAATAAATAAATAATAATAATAATAATGCACATCTCATCACTGTTTTTTTATTTATTTATTTATTTTTACTTTAAAGTAATTTAGCCTATTTTAGATTTATCCTACAAATGTAGCCTTTTTGTTTTGCAAAAGTTACACATACGTTTTAGTTTTTAGCCATAAGTTTTGAATGAGAATTACTAGAATAACTTGGTCTCAAAATCCAACAGTTTGATTACTCGTGCACAATCAAACTGTAGATTATAGGTGTCCTTCGTCACTTGGTCCGTCAGAAAATAGAGTCCCATGGTCACTTCCGGTGTGGCTTTTTGTTGTGCTGTGGCGTTTACATTTGTATTGTGGCGTTTGCATTTGTTGTGATCCCTCACGGCTTCTGTAGTTAACTACCTCTACATGACATCACAAGATGGAACAGAGCATTTGAGATTTGGAGATGTAGACAGATTCATAATAAAAAGGTTACTGAAATGTGTAAATGAAACAAAACACAACTTTGATGAGGTAACAGCATTATAACAGGCTTAAAGCTCATAGAAATCCATTTTGTGTAATATAGGACCATTAAAATTAAATAACTCACATATTTTTTTTTTAACAGTGTCGAGTCTCTTGTACGGAGCCCGCCCGATGACATCCCGATCACGTACGCGAAAAAAGATATTAAATCGTGGCCTCAAAATACTATTTCGTTCCCACAATATATAATTCGTTCCCACACTTTAGCTAAATCGTTCGCACGTTTTAGATATATCGTTCGCACGTTTTGATTAAATCGTTCCCACATTTTAGCTAAATCGTTCCCACGAATTAAGAAAATGCCGCCAATTAAACAAACAGGGCGTGGTGTTCGGTTGATTTGGCAAGTCCTTCTTGCATGGCTAGCTGGACCTCGGACTTCAGCAGACACAAATAAAGGTAAGATATATATCATTATTTATATGTTTCCCCCCCATTTTGACAACGTATATTGTTCCCTACTCAAATGTATGCTTATGTAAATGTATACTTATATAAAATCCAGGATCGTGTAGTAGCGTGGCATAGTGTGCATGCTATAGCTAAATAAGAAAACAAAACAAAATGCTAGCTTAAATACTAGTGAGCTAATGCTGCTTGCTTATAGTGGAAATGTTATGGAGTAAAGTGACAGTAAAATTGTCCTAATTGTTTACCGTCTGTTCATGTAGCAATAGATAGATGCTCAACTGCTGCTTTTTTGAGGGAGCGTAACACAGAGGAGGGAGTCATCCAGACACTGAAGGATGAAAATGTAAGTTTCTCTGTTTTTCCACCTCAGAACATTGATCTCGTAACATCTATAGCCTACAATACAAGTGCCAAACACACATCCATGTAGAATGTAAGATACCGATTTGGATGAAATGCGAATAGACCTGTATAGACCCAGTGTTAGCCCCAATTTCGTCTTAGCGTTAACCATCTATCACCACAAACAATGAAATACCAGGACTGTTTTGAAGACTTACAACCACTCAACTACAGCCTGATAGAAATCACTGCCACATGTAGAATTGTTTTTTTTATTGTTCATTGACGTAGCGATTAGCATCGAAATGAAGTTATATGCTAACGACCACGTAATAAACATTTCGTAAATCTAACGCTATGCTGGACAATAATACGCTAAAAAAAAATAAAGAAGGCCACAACAGTTTGACAAGAAACCCCTCGATTTATTTCATCCAGAGCCAATACAGTGTGTAACTTATGCGAAATGGAAACATGTGAAATGGAAGCGTCTCTCGCTAACTTTTAACGTCACTTAGGCTAATGTTTACCTTTATCAAACGCCTCAACAGCTAAGGACTAAACCAGAACTGAACTAGACTAAAACAGGACTAAACCAGGACCCCGTCCCCTCTCTCTCCACAAAGATTAGTCCTGGACTTGAAAGAAAGAAGGCGAGAGAGAGAGCGCGAGCGAACGAGCGAGTGAGAGAAAGAGGACCACAAATCCGCGGAGCGCGTTTCGGTGAGGGCAGCGTTTAGCCCCGCGGGGCGCGGAGCTCTGAGCCGGTCCACCCACCGCCACCGCGGGCACAACTCCGGTCGTTCAGACACTCGGTCCTGGTTCAGTTCTGGTTTAGTCCTCAGCTGTTGAGGCGTTTGATAAAGGTAAAAATTTGCCTAAGTGACGTTAAGTTAGCAAGAAACGCTTCCATTTCAACAGTCAAATGTTTCGCGTGCCAGCTGCTGCCACCTGCTGGTCAAGAACGTGTATTTGTGGATCTGTTATGAGTTTGAGCGTCTCAAAATTATGTCATACCGGGAATCGGTGGATTCATGGAACTGGTGATCCACAAATGCGAATCACATTTTACAAACAGAATTTTCAGTTTTATAAATGAAATTATTTTTTGCAAATGAAAAAATATATATTTACAAATGCCCATCTATTTGTAAATAGCAAAATACAAGTTACAAATATTAAATTGGCATTTGTGGATATCAAAATACATGTACAAACCAATGACTATTTGTAGATCACCATCTGTGCATTTGTGAATATTAATGAGACAAAAGTAACCCTATAAAAAGTAAGCCCATAAAAGCAACCCCATACTTAATACTTTGTACCACCTGCACTTGAAATTACATATGCAATATAAACTGGAATTATACATTAATATTATACACAATAGTAATACAATAATATAAACAAAGGTCATTGTGCCATTACCAACACCTACTGGATTAATTTTGTATTAATTATATTTGGTATTTTAATTATAAGAATAATTAAAAGTGAATTAGTGCCACACATAAATTAACCAAAATACAGTCAGAACATTACCAAATAAAAATTTATTGTGGGGTGTCTTTTTATAGCAAATATGTCCAGGGTGCCACAAATGTGAAGCCTTGGTGTGTTCATTTGTATGCTTGATTATATGATTTAATACATTCTCTTTATTTTTTTTTTCAGATTCATTCCATTAATGACTGACCATGACCTGCAAAGTACATCCCAAAAGTTGCTGACAGAATGAATATCCATCGTCACTTTTCTGCAGGAAATAAGCAGCACACTTAAGTAGCATCTTCAAGAAAAGAAACCATACATTCAAGTCTTTGTCAAAAACTCATCTCAAAATGATGCGGGACCCTCGGACCCTCTTCTTCCTTCTCCTCCTCCTCCTCCTCTTCGTCCGCACATGAAACAAAAAGAAAGTGGACAAAGTGGGTGATGGGTGGGTGACTTATTACAGTTAAATTTATGTTCATAGCTGTTTTTCTAGCTTTTCCTAACAGTTTTCCTATTTGTTTGTAAAATCCCTAATCCATAGCAAAGTATTCAATTTGTCAACTAGACAAAAGTTTGTTTTTGATTGAAAATGTTCAAAAACTGAAACTACTCTGAAATGCACACACCTACTTGTTTACAGTTTCTATTTGTTAGCTTTGTCTACTGTACTGCACTTACTAACAAAAACTGTAAACAAGTAGGTGTGTTACTTTCAAAGTAGTTTCTGTGTAGTTAGTGCCTCCCTTCAGGCAAATATAAGGCAATATCCACCAGCATCTGACCAGAAGTAAGAAGCAGCTTGGATAAGCTGCGAAACGTTTTCACTCAAAAAAGCTTTAGTCTGTTTGACAAATTGAATTTGTCCTTTGCCAGTTTTTCTATTTATTCTAAACGGTGGATGTTTGGCTATCTAGAAAACTATTTTGAAAAGTGTTTCTAACAAACCTTACTATAACTAATAGCATAAAACTGACATTGTCAACTATACAGTATACAAGTTCAATTAAAATATGAAAATGTCGCTGTTTCACCCATTGACTTTTTTCTACATGGTATTGCTTTCATCACACAGTCAGATCACTCCAAAAGCAGTTGACTTGTCTTGAAATTGCAAAATAATTTATATCTTAAGGAGGCATGTAACAGGACACTACTATCTGGAATACAGTTTATTACGTTAACATGTTTTAGTACATTGTTCTATATTATGAAGTGTACCAACAGTCGATGTATATTTTAGCAAGAATCAAGATCTTGTTAAGTGAGAGATCTGGGCAACGTGATGGTGCATACAATATCTTTCTGTAGCCCTATTACTCCTATTTCTTCAGTCACACTGTTACAAAAGTTACAAAGTTCTGGCCTCTGTCTTCACGTGTGTTACACATTGTATCATGGTAATAGCATAACCATGTATAAAGGTATTCATTAAATATATACTCAGGACAAGTAAATGTAAAAGTTTTATCAGGTCCTGACACAAAGTGCCAGAGTTATTCCAGGAGTGAGGTGCTTGATGCTGAGGACACGGTCTACTTACATGTGTCAATAAGCACTAGTCTTTAAAGTTCACTGTATGCAGGATTTATGTGGCTCTGGATGAAATAAATCGAGGGGTTTCTTGTCAAACTGTTGTGGCCCTCTTTATTTTTTAGCGTATTATTGTCCAGCATAGCGTTAGATTTACGAAATGTTTATTACGTGGTCGTTAGCATATATAACTTCATTTCGATGCTAATCGCTACGTCTATGAACAATGCAAAAAACAATTCTACATGTGGCAGTGATTTCTATCAGGCTCTGGTGTTACTCACGTGTAGTTGAGTGGTTGTAAGTCTTCAAAACAGTCCTGGTACGTCATAGTTTGTGGTGATAGATGGCTAACGCTAAGACGAAATTGGGGCTAACACTGGGTCTATACAGGTCTATTCGCATTTCATCCAAATCGGTATCTTACATTCTACATGGATGTGTGTTTGGCACTTGTACTGTAGGCTATAGATGTTACGAGATCAATGTTCTGAGGTGGAAAAACAGAGAAACTTACATTTTCATCCTTCAGTGTCTGGATGACTCCCTCCTCTGTGTTACGCTCCCTCAAAAAAGCAGCAGTTGAGCATCTATTGCTACATGAACAGACGGTAAACAATTAGGACAATTTTACTGTCACTTTACTCCATAACATTTCCACTATAAGCAAGCAGCATTAGCTCGCTAGTATTTAAGCTAGCATTTTGTTTTGTTTTCTTATTTAGCTATAGCATGCACGCTATGCCACGCTACTACACGATCCTGGATTTTATATAAGCCTACATTTACATAAGCATACATTTGAGTATCGAACAATATACGTTGTCAAAAATGGGGGGGGGGACATATAAATAATCATATATCTTACCTTTATTTGTGTCTGCTGAAGTCCGAGGTCCAGCTAGCCATGCAAGAAGGACTTGCCAAATCAACCGAACACCACGCCCTGTTTGTTTAATTGGCGGCATTTTCTTAATTCGTGGGAACGATTTAGCTAAAATGTGGGAACGATTTAATCAAAACGTGCGAACGATATATCTAAAAACGTGCGAACGATTTAGCTAAAGTGTGGGAACGAATTATATATTGTGGGAACGAAATAGTAATTTGAGGCCACGATTTAATATCTTTTTTCGCATACGTCATCGGGGCGGGCTCCGTACTCTTGTGTGTCCCCAGTCTCCATCTTTGCAGGAATAATGTTGTGTTTGACTGGTTCTGTCCCAGAGCTCAGGGCAGCTCCAGGTGTCTGCACATTTCCATCACATTACATTACCATATGGTGGGTTTAAAAGAGACCACTGCTCTAAACAGGTCTAACCCTCTGAGGAGTGCACCTGCGTCATCGCCAACACCACTGAGACTTCATGAAATCACCTTTAGAATGAAGAACAATGGACTCATAATGTGGTTTTACCGGCCTCAGGGAGGTAGTGACGCAGACGTTTAAAGGTGCACTGTGTAACTTTGTCATTGCTTTGGCTGGAATGTTTTACAGTATGACATTAAACAGCTCATCTTTACATTTATTAAATTACGGGTGGTTGTATAGCTCAAAAATACCTAGAATAACAAACATTCTAACGGTGAGTGTGGTCGTCTCTCCACAGATCTGACCTGTAACTTGGTCTGGTTGGTTGAGGTCAGAGATCAAACCTTTGCCCATCCTGACACGTTCTTGAAAAGTGCACGGTATGGCTGTTTTGCAATTAAAATACTGTGCAACTTTTTGCAGGTGCATGTTACCTGCATAATTCCGTGGAAACACAGTTTAAACCATATTTGGAATATTCTTCATGGAGATAGATGAGTCTAAAGCAAAAGGACATCGACATGGGAACAAGCAGGTGGGGCAGGGGTCAGGTTTGTGGAAATACAAGGTCACGTGTAAGTAGTTTTTTGTTTGTATTATTGTTATTTTACTCTATTTCTTTGTGAGCTTTTATCCATGTTATACTGTTTTATCTCCTCAAGAACAGACCTGGTGTTGTGTTTTGTTTCATTCACACATGTTTGAGTAATCCTTTAATATTAGTTTGTCTACATGTCCAAAGCTCAAATTACAGCTTTCCAAATTGTGATGTCATGAAGTGATAGTTTTCAAGTTATAGTTTTAATATTTGCTTTTTTTTTTTTTTTTTTTTTTTTTAATTGGGTCATTTTGCAACTTTACAAGACAAAAACAAAACATAGACCCTAACTGCATGGATCATGACAGAAAGGGTCTAAGACAGACATGTCAAACTCAGGCCTGAGAGCCAAATTTGGCCCGCGATATAATTATATTTGGGCCGCGAGATCATATCAAATATGTATTAGAGCTGCCCCGCCGGCTACAGATAGAATATAAAGACATTATTTATTTAAAATTTTGTTGTTATTTTATATTATGCTTGTTCTGGATTCAATGTTTAAGCAAAATTATTATGAAACATTTATTTTAATAAGAAGAGGTTCAACATTACATATCTTGAAAGAAGAGAAAACATGCAGATGTTGTTGAAATTTTTCAATAAATATTTAGTTTGGCCCACGACTTAGTCCCAGTTTTTAATTTTGGCCTCTGTGAATATAAATTTGACAGCCCTGGTTTAAGCTGAAGCAAAAGTACCAAACCTTATTCAACAATAAAATAATTCCAAGAAAGAAAGCAGTGCATGAGCAATAAGTTTGCATTTACAACTTGACTTATGACTCACTGTACATATAAGAAACAGAATATAAATTAAAACAAACTAAATTTAATGTATAATTCATTCATTCCATCTTTCAAAACATAATGCTTTATACTCAGGTTGTTCCATAAACAAACCCCTGTAACAGAAATACAATCACATTTTTTCTTAGTTCTTATCTTAATTTTTTTTTAAAGATGACAGTTTAGATTTTTATTTTATTTTTTTCATTTGTGCTCATACAAACTAATAATAATGTTAACAAAGGCACAAAAGCTTATCGTTTATGACTGTACAAAATAAACCACAATAAGAATGAAAGAGCGTAAGGATTTTTTGGATAGTTTTCAAGTGAACAGCTACTTTTACCTTTTGTTCAGCAGAGATTGGCATTTCCTGGGCTGAGATCGCCAAAATGATTCTAGTGAAGGTGTATGAACTTTAAAAACACCACAGAGCATTTCCTGTACTACCACATGACATCACAAATTGGAAAGCGCATGTTTTCTGTTTGAGCCTGAATATGCAGGGTTTGTGCTTTAAATGAATGAATGTGAACAAAACAAAACACAAAACCAGGTATGTTTGTGATGAGGAAACAACATTTTAACAAAATTCAGAAAATAGCACATACCACATCACTAAACACGTTTTACATAGCTGAGTATATCCTTTTTGGACATATATATATATATATATATATGTGTGTGTGTTATGTTGTTGTAGAAAATGATTTCCCTTGACATTTAAAAGAGTATTTTTTATGTGTGTGGATCGATGGCAGGCTTACCGGTCTCTCCCCCGAGTCCCTGATCGATAAAAGACAGGTCAACACACACGGACTTGGCCTTAGCAGAATACATGTGGATATACAGTACAATAAGGCCATACCAACAGCATACAGCGCAGGGGGCATTATGGAAATGATCTCTCCACGTAACAGGCACAATCCTCCAGCTAGTTACTCTTAAACCTAGACTTTACTGATGCACAAGGGAAATTACTTGGACACAGTAGCTCACACATTGCAATATAACATAATAACAAGAGAAAAAAATATATAAACAGTAATAATAAATTCAAAATAAGTTCCAAAAATAGCAAGGGACTGGTGTTAAATAAGCCATGATTATATAAATGAAAAAAACAATGCAAAGATGATGTGATGATTGACAGGACATAGGGTTATCTGTTACATAAGGGTGAGTTGTTGTACAGTTGTAGGGAGTATTATCTGTTACATAAGGGTGAGTTGTTGTACAGTTGTAGGGAGTATTATCTGTTCTAGGAGTATTATTTTACATAAGGTGAGTTGTTGTACAGTTGTAGGGAGTATTATCTGTTTAAGGGTGAGTTGTTTACAGTTGTAGGGAGTATTATCTGTTACATAAGGGTGAGTTGTTGTACAGTTGTAGGGAGTATTATCTGTTTACATAAGGGTGAGTTGTTGTACAGTTGTAGGGAGTATTATCTGTTACATAAGGGTGAGTTTTTGTACAGTTGTAGGGAGTATTATCTGTTACATAAGGGTGAGTGTTGTACAGTTGTAGGGAGTATTATCTGTTACATAAGGGTGAGGTGTTGTACAGTTGTAGGGAGTATTATCTGTTACATAAGGGTGAGGTGTTGTACAGTTGTAGGGAGTATTATCTGTTACATAAGGATGAGTTGTTGTACAGTTGTAGGGAGTATTATCTGTTCCATAAGGGTGAGTTGTTGTACAGTTGTAGGGAGTATTATCTGTTACATAAGGGTGAGTTGTTGTACAGTTGTAGGGAGTATTATCTGTTACATAAGGGTGAGTTGTTGTACAGTTGTAGGGAGTATTATCTGTTACATAAGGGTGAGTTTTTGTCCACTTGTAGGGAGTATTATCTGTTACATAAGGGTGAGGTGTTGTACAGTTGTAGGGAGTATTATCTGTTACATAAGGGTGAGGTGTTGTACAGTTGTAGGGAGTATTATCTGTTACATAAGGGTGAGGTGTTGTACAGTTGTAGGGAGTATTATCTGTTACATAAGGGTGAGTTGTTGTACAGTTGTAGGGAGTATTATCTGTTACATAAGGGTGAGGTGGAGTATTGTATGAATGTCGTGCTGACCAGTGGTAGAAGAAGTACTCAATTTTGTTACTTAAAGATACACTTAAAGTAACTTTTCTGGGGGAAGGTCGTCTGCTTGTCTCCATGGAAGTGCTATTGCTGAAATGTTCCGTAATATGACATTAAACATCTCTTTCCTTGAATCAAGCACGTGAAGCTCATATTAAAACATTTGACCAATCACATTTCAAACCTCACTTGTTGCTAGGCAGAGTCAAAGTCAAAGAAGTCAGCCTGAGGCCTTCAAAATCCATTCTACAGGCCCTCGAACACAAAATAAATGTCGATGAAATTGCTGCTTCAACCAATCAGATTTTGAGCTGGGGTCACCAGGGCCTTCTAGCAGGAGTACGGTGTCACCGGATTCAGACCTGCTGATTGGACAGTCAGAGAGCAAACCAGTCAAAGCAGCAAATTGCATCTGCAGTGGGCTATGCCAATCAAAATTATTAGTACTATGTATTACTATTATTAATTATCAGTGGTGTAGTGGGAATTTTTTAAGTGAGGTCTAACTGGGACTACACTAGGACTACACCAGGTCTAAACCAGGTCTAAATCAGGACTAGAGAGAGAACCCCGAGTCTGTGGAGCAGGATGTCCACAAAGCTCGATTGGGCAACGGCTGCGTACAGCTCTGCGGTCACCCAACTGTCTACACAGGCGCACCTCTAGGCCCGTCCCGACACCCATCCTAGTTTAGTTCTGGTTTAGTCCTGGTTTAGACTTGATTTAGATCTGTTTTAGTCCTGGTTCAGTTCTGGTCCCTCACATCACAGGTTGTGTGTCGCAGTAGAGGACAGTACTGGAGATATCAGTATTTCCCACAGCACCTTATAGTTAAAGCGAATCACGTGAATCCTCGCAAAACTATGGTCGTCGCACGGAATCTTCGCACACCCCCCTGCTCCTCACTTCTTCTGTGCACGGAATCTCCACAGCTCTTTATACTGTATTTCTGTATAATAAGATGCTTTCATAACCATAAAATAGTTATTGAGGAGTGAATTGTTTCAGACGGAGCACTGCTGAAGGCCTAGGTCTGGATTGCATTGTCCGCCACTGGATTCTAGTAAAAATTTTGTCTGCATTTTGTCTGTGAGAAAAACTCAGCTCGAATGTGCAGGGTTTGTGTGTTAAACATGTGTGAAAAAAAACAAAAAAACACAACTCCAGGTATGCTTATGATGAGGAAACATGATTATAGCCTCGATCAGAAATAGCGTAATATGAGCCTTTTAAACAGTGAAATTAGATGTGTTTTTTTTTCCATGTAAACAGCCATATTCCGGCTCTAAACATCATCTGCTCTCTGACAGCCGTACAGATGTATTCAGGTTCAATAACAGAGCGAGAAATGCAGCGTGTCCATTTGTACTGCTCATTTTGTGTAATTGAAAAACAAATAGGTGAGCGTGTATCTCTGAGGGAGGCCAGGCTCTGTGTGAAGAGTACAGATGATTCACTGCATCTGTGAATGAGCTCAAACACAGGCAGAGTGCAGCTTTCACTGTTCTGGTTTTACTGCAATTTACTCAGAGCAAAACAACAAATAGCACATGCGTCATACAGGTGAGGTTCACGTGACATCACATCATTCTTAAAGAGGGGCTATTTTACTTCTATAGGGTATTAACGACATAACATACTGATATTGTTTTGAAAATGCTCTATTTCCTGAAAACAAATTATTCACATATTTTCTACTTTTTTGATGCTCCGAGTCCCGTCGCTCCCTTTGCTCCCCACACTAAGTCACTCCCCTGTCAGAGCACGATCACAACACAATCAGAGTACATCCCTCTAATGAAAATACTGCACGTTGCATCAGGTTTGTGAAGTTGCTCTATACAGTTTTGCATTTTATTTCATTCACACTTTTAATACACAAACCCTGCGAGTTCCTCTCTACTGTGTTTTTAACTCGGATTGACCTTTACTAGAATCAGTTGGATGATTTCAGCCCTGGAATTGCAAATCTCTACTCAACAAAAGGTAAAAAGAGCTGTTAACTTGAAAAAATCCGTGTATCAGTCATTCATTCATTTTTCAAAATAAAACTAAAAATAAGAAGTAAATTTATTTGTCTCCAAAACCAAAATGAAAAAAAACAAAAACTGAATATGATTTGCTTTTTCAGTTTTCGATTTTGTGTTTAAATGAATCATGTAAAAAAACAGATAATGGCCGTTTCCATGACTTAAACTGTGATACCGGACTTTTGCACTGCACACGGACTGAACCAGGACTAAACCAGGACTGAAAACAGGACTGAACCAGGACTGAAACAGGACTAAACCAAGACTAACTGAGTATCGTGAGGGGCCCGGAGGTGCACCCGCGTAGACTGTCGGGTGATCAGGACTTAGACCACGACCAGACCAGGTTTGAGACCCAGGACAGAGACCGGGACCAGATCAAGACTGAGACCGGGACTGAGACCAGGATTGAGACCGGGACTGAGACTGGGACTAGACCAGGACCAGACTGGGACTGAGACCAAGACCAGACTAGCAGTGAGACCGGGACCAGGCTGTGACCAGACAGGAACTGAGATCGAGAATGTGACTGGGACCAGACCGGGACCAGACTGGTACTGAGACCAAGACCGGACTAGGAGTGTGACCGGGACCAGACAGTGACCAGACAGGGACTGAGATCGAGACTGTGACTGGGACCAGACCGGGAATGAGACCAGGATTGAGACCCAAACTGAGACTGGGACCAGACCAGGACTGAGACCAGGACTGAGACTGGGACCAGACCGATACTGAGACCAGGACTGAGACCGAAACCAGAGCGAGACTGAGACCAGGACTGAGACCGGGACCAGACCGATACTGAGACCAGGACTGAGACCAAAACCAGAGCGAGACTGAGACCAGGACTGAGACCGAAACCAGAGCGAGACTGAGACCAGGAGTGAGACTGGGACCAGATCGAGACTGAGGCCAGGACTGAGACCAATTTAGTCCTTGTTCAGTCCTGGTTCAATGCGGCGCTCAAGTCCGGCATCAAAGTTTAAGTCACAGAAACATTATCTGTTTTTTTTTCATTCTTCATTTAAACACACACACACAAAAAATCATTATCCATATTTTTTTCATTTTGGGTTTGGAGACAAATAATGAAGAAAATTGTTGTTTTTGTTGTTTTCTTATTTCTGGTTTTATTTTGAAAAACAAATGAACGAATGATACACAGATTTGAAAACTACCACTTCATGACATCACAATGTGGAAGAGAGCATTTTGAGCATTGGAGATGACAGACTAATAAACCAGGATTGCTCAAACACAACTCGAAACAAAACACAATTCCATGTTTTTGAGGAGGTAACAACATTATAAACCTCACAAGAGTCCATTTTGCGTAATACAGGACCTAGATTATTCTATAGGAGCTGTACATGTTGATCCTCGAGGTCTGTAAAGGTCAAAATAGCAGTGCATTTTCCATTCCTCTCACAGCTGCTTGTAGCCTCTGTGTTTTCTTCTGGCCCTGTGGATGTTTAGCTCATTTCTGTTTATTTAATGAATCCTTGGGAGCAGTCTCCACCTGTTTAGGGCCTTAAGTATTTTGTCTGTGTGAGTGTTTACAGAGTACAGTTTATTTCCCCATTTAAATACCTTTAATCCGTCTGTTTACCTCGTACAGGCAAATCAGACTTTGTAATCCAGATGACATTTAGTGTAAGAGCCAACCTGCTGTATTATAAATAGTACTGAACCATACAGACACACTCCAACCAGGCATTTCAACAGGTTTGGACATAGTTAACCCAAATATGAAGTGTTCATGGGGGCGCTCCTGGCTCCATCGACTCTGGCTCCACCTGACTTTACATTGTGTAGATTTTTTTTTGCCTGCCGTAATGCTTCTGTGAATGCGTCCGCGTGTGCGTGGCTGTGCGTGGCTCTCGGCGTCACTGATTACCAATTAGTAAAGGGCACGCACGCCGTAGGGTGGCAGTCGGGGCTTTCGGTGGCTGGTGGAAGCGACGCGTGTTAGTAGCGGAGCTGTTTCTCTCTTAGTGTTTTTACCTGGTCCCCAGGTTTTGTATTCACAATGTATGTCTGTGTCTCTGTCCACCCGCAATAATTCTGCCATTTATGGACCAATTGTCACCAAATTTGGTACGTGGGTCAAGCCCCCGTGCAAAATGCCGCAAAAAAGGTTTGGTGATGATCTGAGGTCATTTTAGGTCACACGGGTCAATTGAAAAGTCTCGCAATTTTGGCCATTTCTGAACCATCTGCTGCCTAAAATATTCACCCAATCATCACACAAGTTGGCACACACATAACCGGGCACACTGGATGTTACAGGTTGAAACTGGTCAAGGTCAATTGAAGGTCAAGGTAACCAAGGTCAAATATGCGCTTTTGGTCATAACTCTGCAACAAGCAACGGGAGTGGTCTCAAAAAATATTTATTTATTTATAATTCTATGCATTTGTATAGTAAAATATTAATACTTTTTTGAGATAATCACTCATTATAACAGTTCCTTTCTCTTTCAGTGTAGCTGTTAAAATTCTAATTGGAATGAAAATTATTTGCATTTCTTGTTTTTCTGGTGATACACAACACACTGATCTACAGTCACACAACTAACAGATACAGAACTCATGAACAATGACATTTTCATTACACACTAGTAAACACAGACATTCTCATGTGTGACCAATATCACACAAATGTTCATAGGCCTGTACTGCTACACACATTGTATTGTGGATATAACAATCATGTAATATGGGCTGGGCTCCTCATAAGCTGCCTCCCTGGTGATGAACTGCCCCCACAGATGCCTCATGGGGGATCAGGTTGCTATATCTGATTGTGCTTGTTAGAACCTACCTTCGTGCAATGTTTCTGGTGACTATGTTAAAGGTGTTATCTGGAGCAGGCGGTGGTGACAGCGGCTGCTCTCCAGGGCCCATGTAGGTTGCCCCCCTTCTAGAATCCAGATAGAAGCCCTTGGTGGTGTCTATTGGGGTGGTGACGTTTGATTGCGTTTGTGAGATAACTTGTGTATTTTTATGTGGCTGATTACGCTGCTGCTGCTGCTGTTTTCCTGCTCTCAAATTCTCTCGATACTCTTTTAAATCCTCCTGAATTCTTTCACAAAATCTGATCTCAAAGTTCGCCCACAAGTTCCTTTTATGTGTTTAGTTGTTATAGTGCTTATATGTATCGGCTGGGGTAATTTGTGCAATAGGGGACAGTGCATCGCAGTAGCACCTTGCACTTTGAACATCTAATATCTCAGAGCACATTAAAAGCACGCACCTAGCACATCTAAAAAAATAAATAAATAAAAAAAAACTACTACAGCACCTTTTTATATTTGCACAGCACTAGCACTTTGGGTACTGAAATCTGGGATTCAACTGATTGTTTTTGGTTTGATTAATCTTTGATTTTTGCCTTACTAATTTTGTTTTTTGTG